>NC_084565.2:22227500-22317500 GCF_033978685.3 Nerophis lumbriciformis
TATGCCTCGTGTAGCTATATTTGAGGTCATTTAGTTTCCTTTAAGTCATATTAATTCAAATTATATCTCATGACACATTATCTGTATGTAATATGGCTTTTAATTTTTTGCGGCTCCAGACAGATTTGTTTTTGTATTTTTGGTCCAATAAGGCTCTTTCAACATTCTGGGTTGCCGACCCCTGCCCTAGGGCAACAATGTTAATATATGTTTGATGAAACGTGATTATGTGCATGAGTGTATGTGTGTATATGTACTTGTATATGTACAGAATGTGTATATGTGTTTGTACAGTGAATGTATATGTATGTGTATATGTATGTTTGTACAGTGAATGTATATGTACGTGTGTGTATATATGTATGTTTGTACAGTGAATGTATATGTACATGTATGTGTATATGTATGTTTGTACAGTGAATGTATATGTACAGTAAGGCTGCAGCTAACGATTATTTTTCTATCGATTACGGTAATCTATAGATTATTTTTTTCGATTAATCGGTTAATCTATAGATTATTTTTTCGATTAATCTATAGATTATTTTTCCTTTTATCGATTATTTTTTTATTTAAAATGAAGATGAAAAAATAAATGTAGGCCAGTTTTTTCAAAAGGCATGACATATATTTACAAAAAAAAGAAGTCAATCAATCAATCAATCAATCAATGTTTATTTATATAGCCCTAAATCACAAGTGTCTCAAAGGGCTGCACAAGCCACAACGACATCCTCGGTATAGCCCACATAAGGGCAAGGAAAAACTCACCCCAGTGGGACGTCGATGTGAATGTAAGTATGGCCACTCAGTCAACATTGACAACAACATGACAAAATATTCTGTAACAATGTAAACATTTAAAACTTTTAACATTTAACAAAATTAAAAGTAGCTTATTTGCTTTTTAATGTACAAATATAAAAGTAAACATCCAGTGCACATCTTAATATTCTGCAATAGTATAAGCATTTCAAAAGTATTGCTTATTTTGCTTTAAAATGTGCAAAAATAAAGATAAACATCCAATACAAAAAAGTGCAAAACGAAATATTCTGTAACAGTGTAAGTGTAAACATTTCAACAAAAGTAAAAGTATTGCTTATTTTGCTTAATAACACAACAATGATAGTATGATTAAAGTGAAAGTTAATTGTTCGTTTGTACATAGTATATGTAACTGTTAATGTTGTAAAAGGTATTTGCACAACTAATTAACGTTAGTGTTAGCGTCTTTGTAAACACTGAACAGGCACGCGAAACGGTGTTTTAGTTTATGAATTTACAACGCAGATACAAATGACACATTCATGTTTTTGTGTAATGATGACAACGTATACTCACGCGGACGATTGACTAGTTGATGGTGATGGCAAGAACGCTGTCGGGTGTTTTCTTTTCAAATGTTCGTTCATAGCCGTTGTGCTGCTATGATAGGCCATTTCCGCTCAACACAGTGTGCATACAACAACTGTCAAGTGTTTTGCTTTTTTCGCTGTGCTTATCCCACACTTGAAGGGATGTACCAGTGCTGAATGTGGCTTCTGGATTTCACTCAAAAGACCAGACCGTAGTTACTTTTTCCTTTTATTTTCCTTTAGTTTGCAACAGTTTTTCCAACGAAGAAACAGCTTATTTTTTCTCCTTTAGTCTTTTTAGCAGTGTTAGTAGACTTTAGTAGACTTTAGTTTCTTTAGCTGTCATTAGCTGTCTTTAGTAGCCTTTAGTAACCTTTAGCTTCTTTAGTAGGTGAAAAACCTTTAAGGACAAAACACCACAAGATTAACATGCTGTAAAAAATCAATCAATTATCAATCCCATAATTTACAATTATTAATTAGGCTATCAAACTCTTAACCATTAAACAAGTGCAAGAAAATGGACACATCTTTTCCCTTTAAGTTAAAACAGATTTTAAATAAATTGTCTCAACATAAATGCACCAAGATACATATAAAATACATTTAAACCCAGAAACACAGTAGATAAATGCAGCAGAAAACCCAATATGCAAATACATAAATACCTAACCAATTAACCACCTATTTAGATACATATTTAAAATCCATATTCAATATAAATATATTATTAATTTAGCAGTGAAACACTCAATCTTAAACGCTGTCTACTGGTAGAAAAATGCCCCTTTTTCTATGCCCTCACCAGCAGCCAGTGATCCAACACACTTAAATCCAACACTTGAAGTTGAGCGACTTCACCCTCCTGATGAAGCAAACTGCTCCAACATTTATCAAACTAAGCAAAGAATATCAACACTTCCTTACTAAACAACAGTTACACAAAACACCGTGTGTACTTAGCCTCCAGACTAAGCACGCTACATGCACACAACTCCCCCCCCCCCCCCAATCTCACCAGCGCAACAGGTGCGCCACACCCACAAAGAGAAGTAAAGTGCGATCTTACCGGCTGTCCGTTCAGCTTTTAGTTTTGGTACACTTTTGGCACAACTCTTGGTTATCTGTAATGAACTAAACCTTTTTCCACTCTGCGCTGGCGTCTTTTGTACTCCTTGATTTGACAAAGCTGTCTAATTACCGGGCTCGCGCACCAGCAGATGAGACGGGAGCGCGCCGCGTTATACCTGCGCGTGAACGTAAACTGATCGGCTCTGATCATATAAGCCGACTGGCCGAAATAATGCCGAATTATATACATTTCCTGGGGTTGCCTAGGTGAATAGGGATGCGGATGTGCTCTAAGATAAAATATAATTTTATTAAGTGGGGTTTGGCTGGTTGCTAAACAGCCACGGTTGCGAGCTCGCGCATCAGCTGACGAGACAGCTGTTCGCCGCTACAACATTATTAGGCCGTTTATTGAAATACTCACACACTTTTGACGACTTTTGGCGTGCTTTTTTTCCCTCGCTCGCACCGCTCGCATCGTCTGCTTTGCGCTCCACCATGACGGTAGTGTGACGTAGATATGCGACGCGTCGACGCACAAAAATGACGTCGGCGTATTTACGTAACCGATGACATCGACTACGTCGACGCGTCGTTTCAGCCTTAATGTACAGTGTGTGTATATGTGTTTGTACAGTGAGTGTATTCGGAATCGGTAATTAAGAGTTGGACAATATCGGAATATCGGCAAAAAAGCCATTATCGGACATCTCTAAACTTTAACTTTAACTTTAAATCCCGTATTCAAGTAAAATCCCACGCTGCCCTCATCCTCACCAAGGCCTTGTCTATCCGGTCCACGTTGCTCAGTTCACGTTCCGCCCTATGGCTGTTTTACTGTCACATCCATCACTTGTAATTGTGAGAATTACACTCTTATGGCAATTCATTAATCAAGGCTGTGTTAATTATTCCACTCTCACATTCCCACCTTTTGTCTCCAACCGTTCGCAAGCTCACCCCCCCGTTCCCCTCGCTCTTCGTCTTGCACCCAGCAGACGCCGGGCGGCTTGTTGCGAAGATGCTGAAGGACGCATAACGCACACAGACACGCTGCTTCCTCTACTTAAAAAAGTGGAACTGCCTCATGCGGATAAACCAGCCCATCAGTCAGCGGCAAGCGCCAGGTCTTTTCTTCCTTTAAATGCCGTTCTCTAAATTCTTTGGGAATATTAATCGCTAGAACGCAGCTCTCTTCTCCTCGCAGCATGACAGAGAGCCCGAAAGGGGATGGGGGTGGCGGCGGGGGGGAAAAAAATAAAAAGGAAGACAAAATGAATAATGTCTAAATATTTGAAGAGGTTGATGTGATGTCGAGCTTTGAGCCCCGGCTCTGTCAGCGAGAGAGAGACCAAATCAGCAGAGACTAAGCCGGAGATCTGAAGGGGAAGGAAACATGCTGCTCCATCTTTCATCTCAAATTCCTGTTTCCTCTTCTGTCCTCTCGCTACATCGCTGGGTTGAGTTTGCATTCGGTCATTCTCTTATGTACTGCATGTGTTTATAAAAATGTTTACTTGTCGGGTCTTGTCTTCCGTTCTTCAGAACTAATTCCTCGGAAATGTAAGTAATACCCCTTACCCGAAGAACCCCACTCTTTGTAACTCTAGCCTTGGAGCCGGCCAGTCAATCTTTCCCTGACATTATTCCTTTGAACAGTTTGAGTTGGGTGACCTCTGACCCCTATCCTCTACTCCTACCTTTGGGGGCTTCCTACCATATGTTGCCATACTTGCCAACCTTCGGGAGATGGGGGCGGGGTTTGGTGGTAGCGGGAGGTCTATATTGTAGCATCCCGGAAGAGTTAGTGCTGCAAGGGATTCTGGGTATTTGTTCTGTTGTGTTTATGTTGTGTTACAGTGCGGATGTTTTCCCGAAATGTGTTTGGTGTGGGTTCACAGTGTGGCGCATATTTGCAACAGTGTTAAAGTTGTTTATACGGCCACCCTCAGTGTGACCTGTATGCCTGTTGATCAAGTATGCTTGCATTCACTTATGTGTGTGATAAGAGCCGCATATAATATGCGACTGGGCCGGCACGCTGTTAGTATGCAGGAAAAACGGACGTGACGACAGGTTGTAGAGGACGCTAAAGGCAGTGCCTTTAAGGTACGCCCCCAATATTACTGTCCGGGTGGAAATCGGGAGAAATTCGGGAGAATTGTTGCCCCGGGAGATTTTCGGGAGGGGCACTGAAATTCGGGAGTCTCCCGGGAAAATCGGGAGTGTTGGCAAGTATGGATGTTGCTAATGTTTTTATTATCACTCCTAAAATCCAAACCTGCATTCTATTAGTTAAAGTTAAAAAGTTAAAGTACCAATGATTGTCATACACACATTGTCCTCTGCATTTGACCCATCCCCTTTTTCACCCCCTGAGAGATGAGGGGAGCAGTGGGCAGCAGCGGTGGCCGCGCCCGGGAATCATTTTTGGTGATTTAACCCCCGATTCCAACCGTTGATGCTGTGCCAAGCAGGGAGGTCCAATTGTTATAGTTTTTGGTATGACCACTGGGTCACTGAGTAGGTGGCCATTTAGGATTCCAATTGTCATAGGGGCAAGAGCCACCACTCTCTAGAGAGCTTGTGATGGACATGTGAGCTTTTGAAGCTATCTAAGGGCATCTGTCCTTAGTAGAATAATCCTCTAAAGGATTCTGTGACCAAATACAAACACATGCTAGCTCACAATCATATAAGAAAATGGTACACGGTATAATTTACCACTGTAGCTAAAGAAATGGAGACTGTCAGCTTCATTCGGAATCCAGAACAGTGATTGAGATCATGGAAGAGAATGAAGCAGGTACGGTAAAAAACAAGGCACATAAAACAGCGTACACAAACCTCTTTACAGGACAATAGCAACCGTCATTTGAAGAGGTATCGGGGCACCAATAGTGTTTTCCTTCATACTTAAAACTCCTTCCGTCAATTCACAGAGCTTATTGAATGAACTTCGAGACATTCGAAAGTTTTCTTACCATTCTCCATCCGAAAATTCCTTCAAAACAACTCTCTCTCACCAGTCTTTGCTTAGGACCCGCATCCAGCAACTCTGAGACTTTCTTGTCTCAGTGTCATGCTATATAGTAATAGAGTAATAAAATAACTGCAAACATTAATGCTGTTCATGAGATTAATCAAGGCCAAAACAAGCGGTTTTGTTTTGTTTTGTTTTGAATTGTGCAGGAAAGGAAAATAAACTCAAATGGCTAATATGGCATCCTCCACTCCAAAAAAATATTACTAAAATAAATAACTTTTTGCCTGGACAGAATATACCTCACCACAGCCCTATTCTGACTTTATCAGTGATTTTCCAGAGTTTGTTGCTGATCTAGTGACGCACGCCGACAATATAATTATAATGGGGGATTTTAATATACCATATGAATACCCTATCAGACCTTCCGTGCGTGGCGCTCCAGACTATAATTGATAGCTGTGGTCTTACACAAATAATAAGTGAATCCACACATCGCAACAGTAATACGATAGACCTAGTGCTTGTCCGGGGTGTCACCACCTCCAAAGTTATGATACTCCCGTACACTAAAGTAATGTCCGATCATTACCTTATAAAATTCGAAGTTCTGACTCATTGTCAACAAGCTAATTATAACCGATGCCGTAACATTAATGCTGTCACAACTATGACTCTTGCTGGCCTACTGCCTTCTGTAATGGCGCCATTCCCAAATGATGTGGGCTCTATCGATAACCTCACTAAGAACTATAAGAACGCCCTGCACGACACCATTGATAGTATAGCACCGCTAAAGCTAAAAAAGGCCCCTAAAAGGCGTACCCCCTGGTTTACTACCCATCAAATTAATACAAATGACAATACATATTACGTTGTTCTTTACAGCATCCATCCATCCATCCATTTTCTACCCCTTGTTACTTTCGGGGTCGCGGAGCGTGCTGGAGCCTATCTCAGCTGCATTCGGGCAGAAGTCGGGGTACACCCTGGACAAGTCGCCACCTCATCACAGGTCCAACACAGATAGACAGACAACATTCACACTCACATACACACACTAGGGCCAATTTAGTGTTGCCAATCAACCTATCCCCAGGTGCATGTCTTTGGAGATGGGAGGAAGCCGGAGTACCCGGAGGGAACCCACGCAGTCACTGGGAGAACATGCAAACTCCACACAATTGGAAAAAAACGACTACTGTTTTTTGCACTAAAATTCCGTTGACTGAGCTGCCAGTTTTAGACTGTAAAATCTACGGTTGTTATTTTTAACGGTGTATTACTCTAAATGGAAAGACGGTACATTTGTTTACACGGTAGAAAAACTGGCAGCTAAATTGCCAGAATAAAAAAGCGAGTAATTTCCAGGAGTTATCTCACCCTCTAAGACACTAACTTAATGTGTTAACCTTCATTATAACACTTACATAAGGCTTTTAACTTTTGGCGGCTCCAGACAGATTAGTTTTTGCATTTTTGGTCCAATATGGCTTTTTCAACATGTTGGGTTGCCGACCCCTGGCATAGACATTCGAGACAAACTATTTGTAATATGTGCCAATATTACAGCGAACATCAGGTACCATCGAAACTGGGCTGTTGACTTGTAAGGAGCCGCAAAGATAAATTGTTTTGGTGTGACGTCTTCGGTCAACCAGAAAAGCAACTAATTTTTCCACGCTAAAAGGAAATAAGCACCCCCGAGTGTACAGGAGACACACAGCGTATGACCAGTAGTCGCATTAGAGAGTGTGCATGGACACTTAACAGGGTGTGAAAGTACAAAAATATTTGAGAAATCAGACTAATTTAGTGGATAGAAACATAGTTAGTGACTCACGCTATAGTCAAAAACTATGACTTGTGGAGGTGCTCTGCACACTTCCAAACCTCACCTTTCACCGGGGTGGAAATGCGTATTTCCCGGGTTTGTAGAGGTGCCCTGGATGTCAGGATCTCTGCTCCCATGAAGAACATTTTGCCTTCTGTGACAACTTATTGTGATGATCCATCCATCCATCCATCCATCTTCTTCCGCTTATCCGAGGTTGGGGCAGCAGGTTAAGCAGGGAAGCCCAGACTTCCCTCTCCCCAGCCACTTCATCCAGCTCCTCCCAGGGGATCCAGAGGCGTTCCCAGGCCAGCTGGGGGAGATAGTCTTCCCAGCGTGTCCTGGGTCTTCCCCGTGGCCTCCTACCTCCGGTGGGACGTGCCCGAAACACCTCCATAGGGAGGTGTTCGGGTGGCATCCTGACCAGATGCCCAAGCCACCTCATCTGGCTCCTCTCGATGTGGAGGAGCAGCGGCTTTACTTTGAGCTCCTCCCGGATGACAGAGCTTCTCACCCTATCTCTAAGGGAGAGCCCCGCCACCCGGCGGAGGAAACTCATTTTGGCCGCTTGTACCCGTGATCTTGTCCTTTTGGTCATAACCCACAGCTCATGACCATAGGTGAGGATGGGAACGTAGATCGACCGGTAAATTGAGTGCTTTGCCTTCCGGCTCAGCTCCTTCTTCACCACAACGGATCGATACAGCGTCCGCATTACTGAAGACGCCGCACCGATCCACCTGTCGATCTCACGATTCACTCTTCCCTCACTCGTGAACAAGACTCCGAGGTACTTGAACTCATCCACTTGGGGCAAGATCTCCTCCCCAACCCGGAGATGGCACTCCACCCTTTTCCGGGCGAGAACCATGGACTCGGACTTGGAGGTGCTGACGATTGTGATGATCCGTCACTTAATTTCTGGTTGTGTTTCCTTGTTTGATGTTTATTTCCTGTCAGCGCTCTTATTTTTGTTGCATTTCCTGCATGTCTCCCTGAGCGCTCGTTTACCTCACCTGTCCCTGATTGGCAGCCCGGCACACCTGGTTGCAGTTGCCAATCAGGCTGCTATTTATGCCTGCCTCACCTGTTCCTCAGTGCTCGAGGATTGATTATGTTTGAGTATCTTTGGATGCATGGCTGCTTCTCCTTTGTTTAGGTATATTAAAATCCTTTTACCTGCGCATCGATCTCCTGTTCCCTGCATCTTGGGGTCACAACCACCGCAGTCATGCGGGTTCTCGACACTTATATTTGTTCTATAACCGAAAACAACGCAATAAACACTTCCTGAAGTTCCCTTTTATTCTGTACTGCGTGGGAGTTTGGTATGCTTCTGTACCGCTAGTATCTGGAAGGGTCTAATTACTCATTAAACAAAATTAAACGTGTTTTTTTAAATATAAAAAGTAGTCAATGCAGCATGAACCTTAAAAGGAATGTACAGTATTTTTCTGACTATAAGTCGCAGTTTTTTTCATAGTTTGGCTGGGGGTGCGACTTATACTCAGGAGCGACTTATGTGTGAAATGATTAACACATTACCGTAAAATATCAAATAATGTTATTTAGCTCATTCACGTAAGAGACTAGACGTATAAGATTTCATGGGATATAGCGATTAGGAGTGACAGATTGTTAAACGTATAGCATGTTCTATATGTTATAGTTATTTGAATGACTCTTACCATAATATGTTACGTTAACATACCAGGCACGTTCTCAGTTGGTTATTTATGCCTCATATAACGTACACTTATTCAGCCTGTTGTTCACTATTCTTTATTTATTTTAAATTGCCTTTCAAATGTCTATTCTTGGTGTTGGGTTTTATCAAATACATTTCCCCAAAAAAATGCGACTTATACTCCAGTGCGACTTATATACTGTATGTTTTTTTCCTTCTTTATTATGCATTTTCGGCAGGTGCGACTTATACTCCGGTGCGACTTATACTCCGAAAAATACGGTAATAGTCTTCTCTGTCGTTAAACCAAACTGCATATTTTGCATAATGAGCAGGGCCCTGTGCGGCCTGATTTTTTTTTAATTTCCCTATTTACTGACGTTTCTTCACATTTGTGGGTGCAAAAGTGGAAGCCTTCTGCGAGCTCAAGGGAGTGCAAAAACAGGACAGACTGAGTTCAAACTACATCAAACGTGGGGCGGGCTCTACGTAGGGGAAAGAGGGTGGAACACCCCATCAGATTAATGTCTTGCCCCATCAAATCAAAATGTTTGAAGTGGAGAAAGTACCTTTTAATATACCCATAAAATATATATGTATACAGTCGTGGTCAAAAGTTTACATACACTTGTAAAGAACATAATGTCATGGCTGTCTTGAGTTTCCAATAATATCTACAACTCTTATTTTCTTTGTGATAGAGTGATTGGAGCACATACTTGTTGGTCACAAAAAACATTCATGAAGTTTGGTTCTTTTATGAATTTATTATGGGTCTACTGAAAATGTGACCAAATCTGCTGGGTCAAAAGTATACATACAGCAATGTTAATATTTGATACATGTGGACGGCTACCAAAAGCGCCTTATTGCAGTGAAACTTGCCAAGGGACATGTAACCAGTAGATTTGAGGGTTTTGGAGGTGCTAGGGTACCAGGAGGTGCGTGAAGTCCTACTTAAGGTTCCATTCTCGATCGAGGAAGGCAGTCAGTGTCCAGGGGGAGATCCAGAGAAGTGAGGCGCACAGCTCACTTCTAAGGCGACGGAGACAATGTAAACAGAGAACTATGTTCTGGCGCTGCTAGGATCAGTGCAAGTTGTTTTACTCTGTCCTCCACCCTGAGCCAGCCCACTTTGGAGAAGTGGGTAGGAGTGAGGTGTGATCTGGGGTGGAGGTCTAAAAGTAACCTGACTAGCTTACTGGGATGTTTGGAGTCTAGATTTGAGGGTTTTGGAGGTGATAGGGTACCAGGAGGTGCATGCGTAATCGGAAAAGGGTTGAACGAGAGTTCCCGCTAGAATCCTCATGGTGCTTTTGTTGACCAGAGAGGAGATTCTATAGAGAAATCTCGTTCGTTGGTTGACCTTTTTGATTACCTTGGTTGCCATTTTATCACAGGAAAGATTAGCCTCTAGAATGGAACCTAGGTAGGTGACCTCATATTTCCTGGTGATAACAATGTCACCCACTTTTATAGTGAAGTCATTGACTTTCTTAAGGTTGATGTGGGACCCAAACAGGATGGATTCCGTTTTACCCAAGTGTATGGATAGCTTGTTGTCAGCGAGCCAGGTACAAGTTCTACAGAGTTCAGCACTGAGGATTTTCTCCACCTGTGACTTGTTTGATGTGTTCGGTCAGATAGAGAAGGCATGTGTCAGTGGAGTGGTTAGTTCTGAAGCCGGATTGGAATTTGTACATGAGTTTATTAGTGGCAAGGTAACTATCGATGCTGCTTCTAAAATGCCCATAAAAAGTTGTAAATGTCTCCTGCATGTTTAAAAACATTGCAAAATGCCACAGATAGGAGCGTGATTGTCAGGTTTGTCACTGACAGTTTGGTTATGTTCGGATTTTTCTCTGTGTTTATGTTTTATTTCCTGTCAGCGCTCTTATTTTGGTTCCATTTCCTGCACGTCTCCCTGAGCGCTTGTTTCCCTCACCTGTCCCTGATTGGCAGCCTGGCACACCTGGTGGCAATTGCCAATCAGGCGACTAGTTATACCTGCCTGGCCCTCCAGTCAGTGCTTGAGGATTGTTAGCTGTTTGCGGTTTGCTGTCTCCTGGTTCCTCGTATCTTGTATCCTGTTTGCTGGTTCCTGTCTCCAGTTTTCCTGCATTTTTACATTAAAATCATGTTTTCCTGCAACAAGCCTGCCATCTATGCAACGTGGGGTTTGTCACTAGCACTTCCTGACAATGATAAAACAAATGTGCAGTAAAAAAGTTAAAGTACCAATGATTGTCACACACACACTAGGTGTGGCGAAATTATTCTCTGCATTTGACCCATCACCCTTGATCACCCCCTGGGAGGTGAGGGGAGCAGTGAGCAGCAGCTTTGGCCGCGCCCGGGAATCATTTTTGGTAAATGCGGTGATGGCCCGTATAGCACACGCAAAATCCTCATTTAAATAAGGCAATCTGCACAATTTTACAATTGCACACGGCGTCAATCAGTAAATCACACGCAACACGCCCACTAATAGTGCACGCTATTTCACCAATTGCTCACGCTGTTTAGCGCGAGGTATTTGAATCTTAGTCAAATCAGGCCCATACTGTAGCTAACAGCCAAATTAGGTGAAGAAAGCAATGATACTGCTGTATTAGCACAGAGCATGATGGAACACATTTATGCCTGCTCCCTCATACACTATATTGCCGAAGGTATTTGGCCACCCATCCAAATGATCAGAATCAGGTGTTCTAATCACTTGGCCCGGCCACAGGTGTATAAAATCAAGCACTTAGGCATGGAGACTGTTTCTACAAACATTTGTGAAAGAATGGGCCGCTCTTAGTGATTTCCAGCGTGGAACTGTCATAGGATGCCACCTGTGCAACAAATCCAGTCGTGAAATGTTCTCGCTCCTAAATACTCCAAATTCAACTTTATTATAAGAAAAGTGAAGAGTTTGGGAACAACAGCAACTCAGCCACCAAGTGGTAGGCCACGTAAACTGACAGAGAGGGGTCAGCGGATGCTGAAGCGCATAGTGCAAAGACTTCCTGCACAGTCAGTTGCTACAGAGCTCCAAACTTTATGTGACCTTTCAATTAGCCCACGTACAGTACGCAGAGAACTTCATGGAATGGGTTTCCATGGCCGAGCAGCTGCATCCAAGGCGTACATCACCAAGTCCAAAGCAAAGTGTCGGATGCAGTGGTGTAAAGCACGTCACCACTGGACTCTAGAACAGTGGAGACGCGTTCTCTGGAGTGATGAATCATGCTTTTCCATCTGGCAATCTGGCAAATTTGGAGGTTGTCAGGAGAACGCTACATTTCGGACTGCATTGTGCAGAGTGTGAAATTTGGTGGAGGAGGAATTATGGTATGGGGTTGTTTTTCAGGAGTTAGGCTAGACCCCTTAGTTCCAGTGAAAGGAATTTTGAATACTCCAGGATACCAAAACATTTTGGACAATTCCATGCTCCCAACCTTGTGAGGAACAGTTTGGAGCGGGCCCCTTCCTCTTCCAACATGACTGTGCACAAAGCAAGGTCCATAAAGACATGGATGACAGAGCCTGGTGTGGATGAACTTGACTGGCCTGCACAGATTCTTGACCTGAACCCGATAGAACACCTTTGGGATTAATTAGAACGGAGATTGAGAGCCAGGCCTTCTCGACCAACATCAGAATGCGCTTTTGGAAGAATGGTGGAAAATTCCTATAAACACACTCCGCAACCTTGTGGACAGCCTTCCCAGAAGAGTTGAAGCTGGAATAGCTGCAAAAGGTGGACCGACATCATATTGAACCGTATGGGTTAGGAATGGGATGGCACTTCAAGTTCATATGGGAGTCAAGGCAAGTGGCCAAATACTTTTGGCAATATAGTGTATATGCCTGCCTAGAACAGGCCCCAATTAAATGTACACATTTTGTCTCACAGAGCTACTGAGCAGGGTTAAGGTTGTTTGTAGGCTGACAGCACTGTGACAAGTCTTAATTACAGAGCTCGTTCTAAACACTTGTCAGCGATTTCTAAAGAGCGTTGTCATTTGAATAGATGAACAGAGCTTTCACTGGACTTGGCTGTCTCACGGCAGGTTACTTCTGCGCTAGACGACAAAAGGAGCTGACACTTTCTGAGGCAGCTCTAATCGATATTCTTTTATGATATGACACTGGATCAAATGGCTGCATGTTAATTATGGTCTTTGTCTTTGCTTTATGTTGACCTCTTAGAATCAAACAAAAACATTTGTCACGCCGAAATGAGTTTCCTCCGCCGGGTGGTGGGGCTCTCCCTTAGAGATAATAATAATAATAATAATAATAATAATAATAATAATAATAATAAATTGTATTTGGTATAGCGCTTTTCAGAGTACTCAAAGACGCTTTACAGGATAAAAAAAATAAAATATAAAACCGTTCAAAGTAATAATATAAAATACAGGATATATAAAAACAGTACATTTTAAAATACATAATAATAATAATAATAATACATTTTACTTATAAGGCGCCTTTCTGGGCACTCAAGGACACCGTACAAAATCAAAACAATAAAATCTAATTGGATAAAAACAACAATAATAACAACAATGATAGAAAAGATAACATGATTACAATGAATAAGCAGTCAGGAATAGGTGTGTTTTGAGTCTTGATTTGAAGAGGGATATTGAGTCTAAGTTACGAAGGTCTGGTGGCAAAGATGTGGGGCAGAGCGGCTGAAAGCTCGGGCAGTTTAAATAAAGGGACAGTGAGATGGATGGATGAAGAGGATCTTAGGGAACGTGAGGGCGTGGCGACATGGATCAGGTCAGTGAGATAAGATGGAGAGAGGTTATGGATGGCTTTGAAAGTGAGGAGAATTATTTGAAAGTAGATACGATGTTTGATGGGTAGCCAGTGGAGTTGCTGCAGAACAGGGGTGATGTGCTGGATTGAAGGAGTTCTGGTGATTATCCGGGCTGCAGAGTTCTGGAGAAGCTGAAGTTTGTGAAGTGACTTGTGAGGGAGACCAAACAGGAGAGAGTTGCAGTAGTCCAGGCGAGAGGAGACCAGGCTATGGACTACTATGGCAGCAGTATGTGGGGTAAGGGATGGGCGAAGACGATTAATGTTCCGTAGATGAAAGTAAGCAGACCGTGTAATGCTGTTTATGTGGGCTTGAAAGGAAAGTGTGCTGTCGAGGATGACACCCAGACTCTTGACTTGGGAGGAGGGGGCAATACAAGACACAGAACACTAATCACTGGTTAAAAGCAGATCTGAATAGGTGTGTTTTGAGAAGGCTTTTGAAGGTGGGAAGGTCTGGGCAGTCACGGATGGGTTTGGGAAGAGAGTTCCAGAGGGTGGAAGCAGCGATGGAGAAGGCTCTATCACCCCAGGTCCGGAATAGGGCCAGAAGCTCTGCCATCAGGAGCTCACAGTAAAGCCGCTGCTCCTCTACATCGAGAGGAGCCAGATGAGGTGGTTCGGGCATCTAGGGAGGTGTTTAGGGCACGTCCGACCGGTAGGAGGCCACGGGGAAGACCCAGGACACGTTAGGAAGACTGTCTCCCGGCTGGCCTGGGAACGCCTCGGGATCCCCCGGGAAGAGCTGGACAGAGTGGCTGGGGAGAGTGAAGTCTGGGATTCCCTGCTTAGGCTGCTGCCCATGTGACCCGACCTCAGATAAGGGGAAGAAGATGGATGGATGGATGGAGGGATGGAAACAATCATGTGTGGGTTTCTCATCTTTCTCAAATTTTACAGATAGGCAAAGTCATACTTGCCAACCCTCCCGGATTTTCCGGGAGACTCCCGAAATTCAGCGGCTCTCCCGAAAACCTCCCGGGACAAATTTTCTCCCGAAAATCTCCCGAAATTCAGGCGGAGGGGGCGTGGCCTCCAGCTCCATGCGGCCCTGAGTGACGTGTTGACAGCCTGTTCACGCGTCCGCTTTCCCACAATATAAACAGCTAATGATCGAGGGCGAGTTCTTGGTTTCTTATGTGGGTTTATTGTTAGGCAGTTTCATTAACGTCCTCCCAGCGCGTTAACAACACACAACAACAGCAGTCAAGTTTTTGTCTACCGTAAAGCAGTTCGTCTGCCGTAAACAGCAATGTTGTGACACTTTTAAACAGGACAATACTGCCATCTACTGTACATGCATATGTGACCCACCCATAATGTGTCACATTTTTCTGTTGATTTATTTATTTTATTTTGTGGTTTCAATTCGTTTTTGGAGCTGTCATTACACATTTATCAGTATTCACATTGGTCAGTAGGGGGCATTAGGGCGTTTCTTCCCAATTGAATGCTATCACCTGCAGACCAGAAGTGTCTTGTCATTCTGATGAGAGCGACCAGTCTGTGAACAATTGAAACGTCCTGTGTGCTCTTTCCTCCTGTATAACAGGTTAGTTTTGGTGAATCAACTCACTGAATAATATCCATGTAATCTTTATAAGTTTAAGTACACATTCTGATGATGGAGCCTAACTCTAAAGTGTTTGTGAGTTGTAGTTTGTATTTGTGAATGAATCCAGTGCACAGCTGCAGTAATCAATACAAAAAGGCTACGTGAGTGCGCAATGTTTATATAGGAACTTCTGATCCTAATTCAGACTCCCAAATTAGAGCTCCCGTTTTCTTATTGATTTTATAATGTATATTTGTATAATGTGTGTGTTCTGAAATAGTGACAGAGAATAGAACAAGGATGGACAATTCAACCCTTAACTCAACAATGAGTAGATGAGTGTTATGTGTGTGTATATGTGTAAATAAATGAACACTGAAATTCAAGTATTTATTTTATTATATATATATAAATATATATATATATAAAATAAATAAATAAATGTGTATATATATGTAATAATATATATATATATATATATATATATATATATATATATATATATATAGCTAGATTTCACTGAAAGTCAAGTATTTCTTATATATATATATATATATATATATATATATATATATATATCTTAACCACGCCCCCCGCCCCACGCCCCCCACCCCCCACATAAATGAACACTGAAATTCAAGTATTTCTTTTATTATATATATATATATATATATATATATATATATATATATATATATATATATATATATATATATATATATAATAAATAAATAAATGTATATATATGCAATGATATATATATATATATATATATATATATATATATATAGCTAGAATTCACTGAAAGTCAAGTATTTCTTATATATATATATATCTTAACCACGCCCCCAACCATGCCCCCCACCCCACCCCCGACCACGCCCCCCACCCCCCACATTCCACCTCCCGAAATCAGAGGTCTCAAGGTTGGCAAGTATGGGCAAAGTAAAAAAAAAAAAAGTGCAGTTCCTCTTTAAATTGTATTTTCCGCACTATAAGACGCACCGGATTATAAGGCGCACCTTCAATGAATGGCATATTTCAGAACTTTGTTCATATATATATAAGGCGCACCGGATGATAAGGCGCACCTATGCATCCATTAGATGGAGCTGCGCTAAAGGGAATGTCAACAAAACAGTCAGATATGTCAGTCAAACTTTATTAATAGATTACAAACCAGCGTTCTGACAACTCTGTTCACTCCCAAAATGAATAAACAGCTGATTTACTCGTGTTACGGTAAATCTAACGTTAGTGCAATCACAATATAGTAACACTCGAAATAGTGCAGAGGGGGCGGCTGCTTACCGTAGAAGAAGAACTTCTTCTTCTACGGGGGAAAATGAAGTCGGCGGCTGCTTACCGTAGTTGCGAGACCTAATCTTTATGAAAATGAAGTTTAGGTTTGTTGTGGCTCAATATTGGTCCATATATAAGGCGCACCGGATTATAAGGCGCACTGTCAGCTTTTAACAAAATTGGAGGGTTTTAGGTGCGCCTTATAGTGCGTAAAATACGGTACAGTGGGTTCAACCTGAGAAATGTCATGTCAATCCCATGTAATCCCAAATAATTGCACAGGCACATTAGCAGTGCATGTTTTGCCAAATGTTTGTTAACCATTTTGTGTAAAGTGGTCCAGGAGTAATATATTCTATTTTGGACGATCACATATATAATGGCTTTTCCTTCCCTTTTGTACTTTCCACAGACACAGAGGGCTGCGATCATGCATGGAGAAAGTTCCATGGCCACTGCTACAGGTACTTCAGCCGTCGACACACCTGGGAGGACGCGGAGAAAGACTGCAGGGAGCACAGCGGCCACCTGGCGAGCATCCACAGCCCGGCTGAGCAGAACTTCATCAGAGGTGAGCGTGACAGGGGAGGGTTTAAATTAAATATAGGCTGATGAGTTTCAGGGTCTTTTGCATATCCTGCAAGCTGCAGCGCTTTCAAGTTGGCGATGCCCTCCAAATGCTGATGATTGGAATCATCAGGAGCAGGGGAGGAGTGAGCGGAATCTAATTTGGCCAGTTGGCACGGCAACACTGCACTGTTTTTTTTGGAGGCGTTTGCTTTTATCTGATTGTTTTCCAAGCTAGTGGACATATATTATGTAGACTATTTTTCTATGTAGCAACTAACTTTGACCATAAGGAAATCACTTGAGGTCAAAGTTCAGAATTTATTTTTCACCAGTATAGTAGAGTCATACCTCAAATTAAAGGTCACAGAGAAAGCTTTTCAGATCACTACTTGTTTCATCAAAGTGTTCTCGTAGGATGGTGTAATAACCAAAAGCTCGATTTATGGCAAAAAAATTTCATCAAATCATCACACAACACTCAATATTAATCATAACGATTATATGGCTCTTGAGCCTTTTAAAGTGAAAGCTTTTAATCTGCAGCTGTTATTGCTGCTGCTGCTGCTGCTCCTGTCTCTTGTTTTTATCGTTCACCTGATAAATCAGTTTCCAGGGCACACCACTGGGAGGTGGACAAATTGAGCCCCACAAACATCGACTGTTTGCACCGGAGCCCTCGCTCTGGTCTACATCGCTGCAGAGTATGCTGCTCCAGGGTGGTGCAGCATACTCCATCCTGTCGCCCTTTCTACAGCAACTCTTTGCAGCTTCAACTTTATAATCCTCGAAGCATAGAGAGCTCTCTTTTGGGAAATCCTGCATCCCACCAAATTTACAGTCCACCCAAACACTATGTTGTCACTTGGTACCGAACATATCTAAATTTGGAATTTTGATCATGATATGAAAAGCTCGGGGCTGCACCCATCAGCAGCCTCTATTTTTGGACCCGTCAACCAGACCCCACTTCACATAATCCATCCTCAGCCCACTAGAAAACTCAACCATCGATTTGACCAACCCCAGCTATATTTCAGTGTGCTGGCTGTGAGGACTGAACCAAACTGTGTACATGTCTCACAGGCAAAAAAGAACCGCTCGAATCAATCAATCAATCAATGTTTACTTATATAGCCCTAAATCACGAGTGTCTCAAAGGGCTGCGCTAGCCACAACGACATCCTCGGCTCAGATCCCACATCAGGGCAAGAAAAAACTCAACCCAATGGGATGACAATGAGAAACCTTGGAGGGGACCGCAGATGTGGGGACCCCCCCCTGGGCGACCGGTGCAATGGATGTCGAGTGGATCTAGCATAACATTGTGAGAGTCCAGTCCATAGTGGATCTAACACATACTTGCCAACCCTCCCGGATTTTCCGGGAGACTCCCAAAATTCAGCGCCTCTCCCGAAAACCTCCCGGGACAAATTTTCTCCCGAAATTCAGCCGGACTCAGGTCCATGCGGACCTGAGTCCGCTAACCCACAATATAAACAGCGTACCTGCCCAATACATTATAACTGTAGAATGATGGAGGGCGAGTTCTTGGTTTCTTATGTGGGTTTATTGTTAGGCAGTTTCATTAACGTCCTCCCAGCGCGGTAACAACACACAACAACAGCAGTCACGTTTTTGTCTACCGTAAAGCAGTTTGTCTGCCATAAACAGCAATGTTGTGACACTCTTAAATAGGACAATACTGCCATCTAGTGCATTTGATGAAAGCACTTTTGTGCGTGCCACACAACAATGCATCATCGGAGAGGGTGTTCAGCATGGTTCGAAAAATAGTGACAGAGAATAGAACAAGGATGGACAATTCAACCCTTTACTCAACAATGAGTAGATGAGTGTTATGTGTGTATATATGTGTAAATAAATGAACACTGAAATTAAAGTATTTATTTTATATATATATATATATATATATATATATATATATATATATATATATATATATATATATATATAATAAAATAAATATACATTTATAGCTAGAATTCACTGAAAGTCAAGTATTTCTTATATATATATATATATATATATATATATATATATATATATATATATATATATATATATATATAATAAAATAAATATATATTTATAGCTAGAATTCACTGAAAGTCAAGTATTTCTTATATATATATATATATATATATATATATATATATATATATATATATATATATATATATATATATATATATATATATATATATATATGAAATACTTGACTTGGTGAATTCTAGCTGTAAATATACTCCTCCCCTCTTAACCACGCTCCCAACCACGCCGAGAAGGCCTGGCTCTCAGTCTCCGTTCTAATTCATCACAAAGGTGTTCTATCGGGTTCAGGCCAGATTGCCAGATGGAAAAGCGGGATTTATCACTCCAGAGAACACGTCTCCACTGCTCTAAAGTCCAGTGGCGACGTGCTTTACACCACTGCATCCAGCGCTTTGCATTGGACTTGGTGATGTATGGCTTAGATGCAGCTGATCGGCCATGGAAACCCATTCCATGAAGCTCTCTGCGTACTGTACGTGGGCTAATTGGAAGGTCACATGACGTTTGGAGCTCTGTAGCAACTGTGCAAAAAGTCTGTGACCTCTTTGCACTATGCGCTTCAGCATCCGCTGACCCCTCTCTGTCATTTTAAGTGGCCTACCACTTCGTGGCTGAGTTGCTGTTGTTCCCAAATTCTTCCATTTTCTTATAATAAAGCCGACAGTTGACTTTGGAATATTTAGGAGCGAGGAAATTTCACAACTGGATTTGTTGTACAGGTGGCATCCTATGACAGTTCCACGCTGGAAATCAATGAGCTCCTGAGAGTGGCCCATTCTTTCACAAAAGTTAGTAGAAACAGTCTCCATGCCTAAGTGTTTGATTTTATACACCTGTGGCCGGGCCAAGTGATTAGGACACCTGATTCTGATCATTTGGATGGGTGTCCAAATACTTTTGGCAATATAGTGTATGTTTCTACCCTCACCTATGGTCACGAGCTTGGGGTGGAGATGGAAAGAACACTTTACAGATACAAGCAGCCAAAATGAGTTTTCTCTGCAAGGTGCTTGGTCTGAGATGCTGCTCCTTCACAATAACAGGAGAGTGATGAGGTGGCTCAGACGTTTAGTCTCGATACCTCTTGGAGTCCTAAGTGAGGTGTTCCAGGCATGCCCAGTCGTGAGGAGGCCCTTGAGTAGACCCTGGACACACTGGAGAGATTATCTCTGGGCTGGGAAAATGAATGGATGAATATACCAGACGTTCTTACATCTCATTTGATCCAATTGTGGCAATAACCTGCTTTTTATGGGTGCTTTGTGAAAGGCACAGGCAGATGAATGCCGGATCTACTGTAAAAATTAGGACAACCCATCTCTGTTTCCCATCTATACCCCCATTGAGTGTTTTAATTTTTTCACACGACTACATATGGCTTTAATGCTGCAATTTTTGGGAAATATTCTCTACATTAGGGTTGTACGGTATACCGGTATTAGTATAGTACCACGATACTGATGCATAATTTTCGGTACTATACCGCCTCTGAAACGTACCGGTCCCGCACACCCCCCCGCGCCTGCGTCGTCGTCACTTCATGACATTGCTGGTTTTTACGAGCAGAGGAGCATGCCCGGTAGCACACACACAGAGCATCAAAATGTAAACAAATGCCATGGGTGGATCTACACCTAACTAACATCCACTGTAATGATATCAAATACAGGCACGTATCTAGTCAATACTACTATGATTACGTCTATTTTTTGGCATCACAACATCTTCTTTTGTTTTTTTATTTATTTATATTATGTTTATAAACTCAACAAATATGTCCCTGGACACATGAGGACTTTGAATATGACCAATGTCTGATCCTGTAACTACTTGGTATCGGATTGATACCCAAATTGGTGGTATCATCCAAAACTAATGTAGAGTATCAAACAACAGAATAACAAGTGATAATTAAATTTAACAGAAGTGTAGATAGAACATGTTAAACGAGAAAGTAAGCAGATATTAACAGTAAATGAACGAGTAGATTAATAATACATTTTCTACCACTTGTCCTTAATAATGTTGACAAAATAATAAAATGGAAAATGACACTATGTTACTGCATATGTCAGCAGACTAAATTAGGAGCCTTTGTTTGTTTACTTACTAGTAAAAGACAAGTTGTCTTGTATGTTCACTATTTTATTTAAGGACTTAACTGCTATAAGAAACATATGTTTAATGTACCCTAAGATTTTTTGTTAAAATAAAGCCAATAATGCAATGTTTGTGTGGTCCCCGTTATTTAGAAAAGTGCCGAAAAGTATCGAAATAATTTTAGTACCGGTACCAAAATATTGGTATCGTTACAACTAGGGATGTCCGATAATGGCTTTTTGCCGATATCCGATATTCCGAGATTGTCCAACTCTTTAATTACCGATACCGATATCAACCGATATATACAGTCGTGGAATTAACACATTATTATGCCTAATTTGGACAACCAGGTATGGTGAAGATAAGGTACTTTTTTTTAAAAATAATAAAATAAGATGAATAAATTAAAAACATTTTCTTGAATAAAAAAGAAAGTAAAACAATATAAAAACAGTTACATAGAAACTAGTAATTACCGTATTTTTCGGACTATAAGTCGCAGTTTTTTTTCATAGTTTGGCCGGGGGTGCGACTTATACTCAGGAGCGACTTATGTGTGAAATTATTAACACATTACCGTAAAATAACAAATAATATTATTTAGCTCATTCACGTAAGGGACTAGACGTATAAGATTTCATGGGATTTAGCGATTAGGAGTGACAGATTGTTTGGCAAACGTATAGCATGTTCTATATGTTATAGTTATTTGAATGACTCTTACCATAATATGTTACGTTAACATACCAGGCACGTTCTCAGTTGGTTATTTATGCCTCATATAACATACACTTATTCAGCCTGTTGTTCACTATTCTTTATTTATTTTAAATTGCCTTTCAAATGTCTATTCTTGGTGTTGGGTTTTATCAAATACATTTCCCCAAAAAATGCGACTTATACTCCAGTGCAACTTATACATGTTTTTTCCTTCTTATGCATTTTCGGCAGGTGCGACTTATACTCGGGTGCGACTTATACTCCGAAAAATACGGTAATGAAAATTTGTAAAATTAACTGTTAAAGGTTAGTACTATTAGTGGACCAGCAGCACGCACAATCATGTGTGCTTACGGACTGTATCCCTTGCAGACTGTATTGATATATATTGATATATAATGTAGGAACCAGAATATTAATAACTGAAAGAAACAACCCTTTTGTGTGAATGGGTGTAAATATGGGAAGGAAGGTTTTTTGGGTTGGTGCACTAATTGTAAGTGTATCTCGTGTTTTTTATGTTGATTTAATAAAAAATAAAAAAATAAAATAAATAAATAAAAAATAAAAAACGATACCGATAATAAAAAAAAAAACGATACCGATAATTTCCGTTATTACATTTTAACGCATTTATTGGCCGATAATATCGGCAGGCCGAAATTATCGGACATCTCTAGTTACAACACTACTCTACACTATACTGTAATCCGCTCGCTCTTTTACTACGTTTGTTTATCGGGTGTTGACTGACATCTGCTTTTCTATATAATGGTCTTGTCTCGCACACTGGCAGCATTTCTCTGAGGAAATTTTATACATTCTACACTTTTTAGCCCCTCCGGGGGCTTTTTCTGTGCTCCCAGCTTTATAAAAAAAATTTAAAAAAACACCTCAGGGAGTCTGTTCATCGCCCTTTGGCGCCGTACATTGTGATGTAAGCGTCTTTGACACAGCATTTAATATGGTGTCATGTTCTGTCTGAGTGTGATTTATGTGGAAACAGGTGCCGAGCAGTGAGCAGATTTCCTTTGTGCCCCGCGAAAGGAATCAACAAATCAATATTGTGTGTGGAAATTGGCAACAATACAACCAGAACGAGCACATTTGCACTCCATTTTAATCCCGCTTTAATGATTTCCTTGTGAATGGACACAGGAGAATTTGGCCAACGTGTGTCCACTGTGGACTTGTGCCAGGCGGTGTTACCTCACTTATGTCTGCATCACGACACCATCACTCTGCGGCGCTCCATTAGCTTCTCACCCTGGAATCTGGGTGAAAATATCACGTCTTTCTTTCACACATTTACTCTTAAAAAAAAAAAAAAAAAAAAAAAAAAAAAAGAGTCGATCTGCCTCAAGAATTGACATCTCCACCCCAGCGATAAGATCAGCGTCATTAGAGAGATAAATGAGCTTGGAGATGATGCTAATGAGAGAAAACATGAATGGCGTGTGTGTGCACAAGCTCGCACAACAAGATTAAACCAAACATCACCAGTGACATTTTTGCTTTCACTTGGAAACAAAAAAAAAGTAGTCACGGGGGAGATGTTATTCAATTAGCACTGTGCCGCTGCCTGTAGCGTCATTACGGAGTTGTAGCTTACGCTGTGAAAAATAAATAATAAAAATAATGATAAATAACACAGTTGTTAAAAAAAGTCATCTTATTCCATGATCTATGTACAAACTGCAGACAATCTGCAATCGGCGCACCTGCATCTGATGAGCCTCAGCGGTATAAAGACCCACGCACAATGTTCCCTCTAATTGTTCATGTGTGTGAGCAAACACAAAAACTCCCTGAGCATTCAGTGGAGCACATGTGAGCAACATCACACGTGGCAATACCAGCAGCACACCTGTCTCAAACCAATCTTTTATAATAACACTCAAATGAAAGGAGGCATTTTCATGAGATTATTTTGTAATATTAGTGATTTGGCCCACTTGTAATGAAAATAAAAGAAATCTTGTTTTTCATAAGCTATGGATTAGTATTGTACAATGTGTCTGGGTGGGGGTCCTGCTTTGGAAATCATTTGTAGATCACATTTAGTTCCCCTTAAACATCCTCATGTTGCACAATGAAATGTAAGCATAGGATGAAGTGTGCATTCCTGTAACTTTCTCTAGTAACAGCATTCCATGATTAATATCAATAAATTAACATTAATAATAAATGACAGTAGAATAAGCACACGTATGACTGAGTCATAGTCTAACTTTGTGTGGTGTTTGAGCGCACCAGTGGCTTAGTGGTATGCGTGTTGGTGACAGATGACAAGTTGGTTTTGGCCTGGTTTGTACGGCAAAAAAATGACTAGTTTTTCGAGATAGAAGTTTTTTACTCATGTTTTTGGTGTGGTTATGGCCGAATATAAACAGTTTTGCTCAAGAAAGTGATCGATATAATTCCTGTCCTCGAAGCATCTCAATAGACATTACAATAATTAAACGGTGTTCAATTGAACGGTGTTGACGAACACTGCTTGTTGTCACCGTCACTCAGTTGCATTTCAAAATTACACAGAATAAATGTGTTTATTTTGTTTAGAATTCAGATGGGATTTGATTTGGTGCGCGGCATATATTTGCTGTGCGCAGAGGACGCTTGAGCAGTGCGCAATTGCGCAGGCGCGCACCTTAGAGGGAACGTTGCCCACGCAGCAGACGACCCAGCGCCAGAACATAGTTCTCTGTTTACATTGTTTCCATCGCCTTAGAAGTGAGCTGTGCGCCTCACTTCTCTGGATCTCCCCCGGGACCCTGACTGCCTTCCTCGATCCTCGACTTCCCTCGTTTTTGGACCCGGACTATAGGACGCGTCTCTCCAGCCCCCACGGACCTCGCTTGGATCACGGACCTCTTTTGCCTAGCCCCTTTGGACTTGTTTTCCTCTACAACCAACACATACTTACAACAACCTCTGGGAAATACTATCTGGTTAATTCCTACACATAATCTCGCATGCACACACATAGTAGCATACATACTCCATTCACTCATTAAAAGCTTAATAAATCCCGTTGAGCGAGACTTCCTGTGTCGCGCCGTCTCCTTCCCCCTTGTCGTATATAACACAAACCCCAAAACCAGTGAAGTTAGCACGTTGTGTAAATCGTAAATAAAAACAGACAACAATGATTTGCAAATCATTTTTAACCTATATTCAATTGAATAGACTGCAAAGACAAGATATTTAATGTTCAAACTGAAAAACCTTGTTATTTTTTTGCAAATATTAGCTCATTTGGAATTTGATGCCTGCAACATATTTCAAAAAAGCTGGCACAAGTGGCAAAAAAGACTGGGAAAGTTGAGGAATACTCATCAAACACTTATTTGGAACATCCCACAGGTGAACAGGCTAATTTGGAACAGGTGGGTACCATGATTGGGTATAAAAGCAGCTTCCATGAAATGCTCAGTCATTCACAAACAAGGATGGGGCGAGGGTCACCACTTTGTGAACAAATGCGTGAGCAAATTGTCCAACAGTTTAAGAACAACATTTCTCAACGAGCTATTGCAAGGAATTTAGGGATTTCACCATCCAAAGGTTCGTAACATCATTAAAAGGTTCAGAGAATCTGGAGAAATCACTGCACGTAAGCGATGATATTACGGACCTTCGATCCCTCAGGCGGTACTGCATCAAAAACCAACATCAGTGTGTAAAGGATATCACCACATGGGCTCAGGAACACTTCAGAAAACCACTGTCAGTATCTACAGTTCATCGCTACATCTGTAAGTGCAAGTGAAAACTTTACTATGCAAAGCAAAAGCCATTTATCAACAACACCCAGAAACGCCACCGGCATCACTGGGCCCGAGCTCATCTAAGATGGACTGATGCAAAGTGGAAAAGTGTTCCGTGGTCTGACGAGTCCATATTTAATTTTTTTTTTTTAAACTGTGGACGTCGTGTCCTCCGGAATAAAGAGGAAAAGAACCATCCGGATTGTTCTAGGTGTAAAGTTCAAAAGCCAGTATCTGTGAAGGCACCATTAATGCTGAAAGGTACATACAGGTTTTTGAGCAATATATGTTGCCATCCAAGCAACGTTATCATGGACGCCCCTGCTTATTTCAGCAAGACAATGCCAAGCCACGTGTTACAACAACGTGGCTTCATAGTAAAAGAGTGCGGGTACTAGACTGGCCTGCCTGTAGTCCAGACCTGTCTCCCATTGAAAATGTGTGGCGCAATATGAAGCCTAAAATACCACAACAGAGACTGTTGAACAACTTAAGCTGTACATCAAGCAAGAATGGGAAATAATTCCACCTGAAAAGCTTAAAAAATGTGTCTCCTCAGTTCCCAAACGTTTACTGAGTGTTTTTAAAAGGAAAGGCCATGTAACACAGTGGTAAAAATGCCCCTGTGCCAACTTTTTTTGCAATATTTTGCTGCCATTAAATTGTAATTTAATGATTATTTGCAAAAAAAAAATTAAGTTTCTCAGTTCGAACATTAAATATCTTGTATTTGCAGTCTATTCAATTGAATATAAGTTGAAAAGGATTTGCAAATCATTGTATTCTGTTTTTATTTACGATTTACACAACGTGCCAACTTCACTGGTTTTGGGTTTTGTAAATTTTACACACCAACCGTGGAATTTCACTGATGAGTCTGTCTTATCCATATATGCTGTGCACCTCTTGCTAAATCACAACATCCCATTTGAACAAGAGGATTATGGGAATTGTAGTGTAGTATAAATGTTCACATTTAATGCAGTTTTCTCTTGCTCAGGTATAAGTCACGACAACACCTGGATCGGCCTAAATGACCGCACAGTGGAGGACGACTTTCAGTGGACCGACAAGATGGACGTGGTAAGAAAGTAGCTTTTGATTGCTGTTGTCATGGTAATGGTTTAAAAGGTGATATGTGGTAAGTGCTGCTGAATTCACCACTGCAGGAGAACATTTTGTTTTGTTTGGATATTGAAAGAGGGAATATACTTAATATATTTCAGGGTAAAACTGTTGATATAACAAAACCTGTATTAACTGTACAGTATAAATGGATGATATTGCACAGCACTTGATATTATATATGCAGCAACTCTTACCTCAGTCTATTGTTCCTGTAGGTAATATATTGTTCGATGAATGAACACATGATGCTTCATTTCTTCTTTCGCAAATAAACACTGTTAAAAAATTACTCCGATAAAATTTGGCAGAAACCAATACTGAGATAATCTGATATCTCTTTTTTTATGCCAACATCACTAATAACCAGAGGTGGGTAGAGTAGCCAGAAATTGTACTCAGGTAAGAGTACTGTTACTTTAGAGTTTTATTACTCAAGTAAAAGTAAGGAGTAGTCACCCAAATATTTACTTGAGTAAAAGTAAAAAGTATGTTGTTAAAAAACTACTCAAGTACTGAGTAACTGATGAGTAAACTGTTCGTTTAATGATGCACAAAAACATAAAAATAGCAATGAACAAATTCAGAGCCAGGAATATCTCTTAAGCAACTAAAACAATAATATATTAAATAATAATACATCAAAATAAAAATAAAATTAAGGCAAATTGAGCCACAATAACTTAACAGCACTATAGGCTCAGTAGGCAGAGATTACAAAGGAAAATAACAAGTTAGCCTTTACGCAAACCATAAACTCTGATAGGTGTGGACTGCACCTGAGAAAACGCTGTGCACTTCTGATTGGTGTTTGTATGCATGTGTGTGTGTGTGTGTGTGTGTGTGTGTGTGTGTGTGTGTGTGTGTGTGTGTGTGTGTGTGTGTGTGTGTGTGTGTCTCTGTCTGTCTATGAGGCTGCAGTGCGTTAATAAATGTACATTTGACAGTGATTCATAGCAGGGAAGCTAACATCAGCCTACGGTGACAGCCAAAATATCTACTAACGTTACTTACCGCCATGTGCTTCCTCAAATTTGACGTTGAGTTCATGTAAGCTGAAATGTCCACTTGTTTGGGGAGACACATATGACAACGCATTACATAGCTGTTTTTTTGGTTGTCTGAAGCGTGAACATCGATTTTATGTGAGGCCAGGGGGTGTTTGCGTTCGTTGTCGTCTCTGCCATTGTTGTTGTTGTTTGCCGCTGAAACTTTATGTGCAGTTAATCATGTGACCGCCTGGCTCTGTTTGATTGGTGAAACGGAGTCAAACGTCACCAGTGACTGTATTTGATTGGTGAAACGCAGGCATGCGATAGATCCTGCTTTGAAGGTCTGTCTGACAAACCAAAACAAACAAAGCGTGCATTAACAGATTGATAAAAATCAGTAGCGAGTAGCGAGCTGAATGTCGATAAATGGAGCGCAGTAAAAGTAGCGTTTCTTCTCTATAAATACACTCAAGTAAAAGTAAAAGTATGTTGCATTAAAACTACTCTTAGAAGTACAATTTATCCCAAAAGTTACTCAAGTACACTGCAAAAACTGAAATCTAAGTAAGATTAAATATCTCAAATAAGGGTGATATTTGCTTATTTTCTGTCTGATAAAATAATTATTCTCACTAAGCAGATTTTATGTTAGTGTTTTACATGTTTTAAGGGTTTTGGTCCTAAATGATCTCAGTAAGATATTACAGCTTGTTGCTGTGATTTTTCGACCTATATCGAGTAAAACATGCTTGAAACTAAAATGTTAAGTGTTGCAAAGCTGTGTCATCAACACTCACAAGTATAAAACTACTTTTTCAAAGTAATCATTTCTTATTTCAAGCATGAATAAAAAATCATGATTTTGACACGATTGTGTCTCATAATTAAAACAGATGACAGCCAAATGGACTTTGCTGTTTTATTTTCAATGAAACAATAGAAAATACGTACTCATGTAGTAGTACAGTTGGCACAGTACAGTAAACTGACAGTTAAAGGGGAACATTATCACCAGACCTGTGTAAGCGTCAATATATACCTTGATGTTGCAGAAAAAAGACCATATATTTTTTTAACCGATTTCCGAACTCCAAATGGGTGAATTTTGGCGAATTAAACGCCTTTCTAGTATTCGCTCTCGGAGCGATGACGTCACAACGTGGCGTCACATCGGGAAGCAATCCGCCATTTTCTCAAACACAGAGTCAAATCAGCTCTGTTATTTTCCGTTTTTTCGACTGTTTTCCGTATTTTGGGGACATCATGCCTCGTCGGTGTGTTGTCGGAGGGTGTAACAACACGAACAGGGACGGATTCAAGTTGCACCAGTGGCCCAAAGATGCGAAAGTGGCAAGAAATTGGACGTTTGTTCCGCACACTTTACCGACGAAAGCTATGCTACGACAGAGATGGCAAGAATGTGTGGATATCCTGCGACACTCAAAGCAGATGCATTTCCAACGATAAAGTCAAAGAAATCTGCCACCAGACCCCCATTGAATCTGCCGGAGTGTGTGAGCAATTCAGGGACAAAGGACCTCGGTAGCACGGCAAGCAATGGCGGCAGTTTGTTCCCGCAGACGAGCGAGCTAAACCCCCTGGATGTCTTGGCTCACACCGTCCCTTATGCCACCGAAGATGATCAAGAGAAGAATATCAACCCTAGCTTCCCTGGCCTGCTGACATCAACTCCAAAACTGGACAGATCAGCTTTCAGGAAAAGAGCGCGGATGAGGGTATGTCTACAGAATATATTAATTGATGAAAATTGGGCTGTCTGCACTCTCAAAGTGCATGTTGTTGCCAAATGTATTTCATATGCTGTAAACCTAGTTCATAGTTGTTAGTTTCCTTTAATGCCAAACAAACACATACCAATCGTTGGTTAGAAGGCAATCGTCGAATTCGTCCTCGCTTTCTCCCGTGTCGCTGGCTGTCGTGTCGTTTTTGTCGGTTTCGCTTGCATACGGTTCAAACCGATATGGCTCAATAGCTTCAGTTTCTTCTTCAAATTCGTTTTCGCTACCTGCCTCCACACTACAACCATCTGTTTCAATACATGCATAATCTGTTGAATCGCTTAAGCCGCTGAAATCCGAGTCTGAATCCGAGCTAATGTCGCTATAGCTTGCTGTTCTATGCGCCATGTTTGTTTGTGTTGGCTTCACTATGTGACGTCACAGGAAAATGGACGCGTGTATATAACGATGGTTAAAACCAGGCACTTTGAAGCTTTTTTTAGGGATATTGCGTGATGGGTATAATTTTGAAAAAAACTTCGACAAATAAAATAAGCCACTGGGAACTGATTTTTAATGGTTTTAACCATTCTGAAATTGTGATAATGTTCCCCTTTAATATTTAAACATTTAAGATGTGACATATGTAACAATTTTGAACAGAAATAGTTCATGCACATTCAGATGAATTCTTCAAAATTACAATTAAAAATGTTTTGGCCGGGGGCCGGGCTGTATATATTGCACTAATTGACTGAAAGAGGACGCACTTGGCGTGATGATGTCATGTTATCGATGGAAAAATGCATTTTTAGACAATATTATTTGCCTGAGCGGCTAGTAGACCCCGAGAGTAACAAGTGGTTGCCTTGTTGCCTTTCCATTAGGAACAATAAATTAGTTTTTAGTATAAGTTTGCTGGTTTCAAAAAATGTAATGCCGAGCGCATATCATTATGTCAAGATAATGGCACCAGCATTTACTTTATTTAAGAATATTTTTCAACATATTGAGCAAAAAGGTCTCATATTTGTTTTTTCTATCAAAAAAAGTGCACTTGTTATTAGTGAGAATATACTTATTTTAAGGTATTTTGGGGTTCATTGAAGTTAGCCATTTTTACTTGTTTTGGAAAGTCTTGACAAGCCAAATTGTCTTGTTCTATTGGCAGATCATTTTGCTTAGTTAAAAAAAAATACCCCTAATTTTTGTATATTTTTTTTCTTGTTTTTGAACACTGACTTTTTGCAGTGTAGATGTAACGGAGTAAATGTAGCGCGTTACTACCCACCTCTGCTAATAACACAGGAATGTTTTAGTTAAAAGTGATAAGTGTAAAAAGAAGTTAACGACCATTAGTATTAAAACACAAACAAATATAAAACACTCTTTTCAACAACCCTCAGTGTCACGCAAGTGTAAAAAGGAATTCACTTTTTGTGCAAATTTAGAAGCAGAAATGTTTGACCTGTGCTCTATGTTCAACTTTAGATTCCAGTGAGTATTTGGACTGAGTAGCACCAAACATGTCAAAAAGATCAGAGACTTTTTAGAGTCAATATGTTTTGCATACGTAACTGCAGAGATGCCAGACGATGGTTTGTTTTCTGAATTTTCGTTAGGAGTTTTGTACGTTTGTGGTAGGATAAACTGTAGCCAAATGCCACAAATCAGAGCCTTGCATCAAAGCTTATAGACTCATGGCATATTTTTTTGGATGATGTCTTGCTAAATTCTCATCATTTTCTGTCTATGGTCGAATTGCAGTTGAAGTTTCTGTTTTAATTTGTGTCCTTGTGCAGCAATACGAAAACTGGCGATCCAACCAGCCCGACAACTTCTTTGCGGGAGGAGAAGACTGCGTGGTCATGATCTCTCACGAGAACGGCAAATGGAACGACGTGCCGTGCAACTACAACCTGCCTTACGTGTGCAAAAAGGGCACAGGTGAGCAAACTGATACAGGAAGTAGTAGCTACAAACCTGTTTGGTTTTCATGTTAAAATCCTTTAAGCTCTTACATGGATCACTAAGAAAGTGGTGTGTTTTTATGCAAAGCCACTTCAAAGTGACAGCTCAATACATCATTATAATCAGTGTTGGGTTAGTTACTGAAAACTAGTAACTAGTTACAGTTACTAGTTACTTTATTTCAAAAGTAACTCTGTTACTAACTCAGTTACTTACACCAAAAAGTGATGCGTTACTGTGAAAAGTAACTATTTAGTTACTGGTACTTCTTTTTTATTTTATTTTTAAGGCTCCCATTAATGCCCTTTTAGCCTTAATTTCAGTACTGTTATTGCACTGGAGAATAATACAATATGTTGATCAACTTGACATGCATTTGCATCACTGAACTTTGCTAAGCAATGTGGTCTACATACAACACACAAAGACAAAGATATGTTTCAAAGGGCCAATTTATTTCAGGCCTGAACAAATTGACAAAACTATTTTAAATAGCTGCAACATAACATACATAAGTAACAAACAGCATAATAACAACATAGCTGTAAACCTGGCGTCACCCAAGGAAGGCACACATTATAATACAAAACCCAAAACCAGTGAAGTTGGCACGTTGTGTAAATTGTAAATAAAAACAGAATACAATGATTTGCAAATCCTTTTCAACTTATATTCAATTGAATAGACTGCAAAGACAAGATATGTAATGTTCGAACTGAACTTTTTTTGTGCAAATAATCATCAACTTAGAATTGAATGGACACGACGTCCACAGTTTCCAAAAAAACAATTTGAAATGTGGACTCGTCAGACCACAGAACACTTTTCCACTTTGCATCAGTCCATCTTAGATGAGCTCAGGCCCAGCGAAGCCGGTGGCGTTTCTGGGTGTTGTTGAAAAATGGCTTTCGCTTTGCATAGTAGAGTTTTAACTTGCACGTGCAGATGTAGTGACGAACTGTAGTTACTGACATTGGCTCTCTGAAGTGTTCTTGAGCCCATGTGGTGATATCCTTTACACACTGATGTCGCTTTTTGATGCAGTACCGCCTGAGAGATCGTGCAGTGATTTCTCTAGATTCTCTGAACCTTTTGTTGATATTACGGACCAGAGATGGTGAAATCCCTAAATTCCTTGCAATAGCTGGTTGAGAAATGTTGTTCTCAAACGGTTCGACAATTTGCTCACGCATTTGTTGACAAAGTGTTGACCCTCGCCCCATCCTTGTTTGTGAATGACTGAGCATTTCATGGAAGCTGCTTTTATACCCAATCATGGCACCCACCTGTTCCCAATTAGCCTGTTCACCTGTGGGATGCTCCAAATAAGTGTTTGATGAGCATTCCTCAACTTCTTCCGTCTTTTTTGCCACTTGTGCCAGCTTTTTTGAAACATGTTGCAGGCATCAAATTCCAAATTAGCTAATAGTTGCAAAAAACAACAAAGTTTACGAGTTTGAACGTTAAATATCTTGTCTTTGCAGTATATTCAATGCAAATCATTGTATTCTGTTTTTATTTACAATTTACACAATGTGTCAACTTCACTGGTTTTGGGTTTTATAATTTCACTGATGAATTTTTGCACATTCCAAATTAGGGATGTCCGATAATGGCTTTTTGCCGATATCCGATATTCCGATATTGTCCAACACTTTAATTACCGATACCGATATCAACCGATACCAATATCAACCGATATATACAGTCGTGGAATTAACACATTATTATGCCTAATTTGGACAACCAGGTATGGTGAAGATAAGGTACTTTAAAAAAAATTAATAAAATAAGATAAATAAATTAAAAACATTTTCTTGAATACAAAAGAAAGTAAAACAATATAAAAACAGTTACATTGAAACTAGTAATTAATGAAAATGAGTAAAATTAACTGTCAAAGGTTAGTACTATTAGTGGACCAGCAGCACGCACAATCATGTGTGCTTACGGACTGTATCCCTTGCAGACTGTATTGATATATATTGATATATAATGTAGGAACCAGAATATTAATAACAGAAAGAAACAACTCTTTTGTGTGAATGAGTGTAAATGGGGGAGGGAGGTTTTTTGGGTTAGTGCACTAATTGTAAGTGTATCTTGTGTTTTTTATGTTGATTTAATAAAAAATAAATAAAAAAACATACCGATAATAAAAAAACGATACCAATAATTTCCGATATTACATTTTAATGCATTTAAACGCATTTTAACGCATTTATCGGTATCGGCAGGCCGATATTATCAGACATCTCTATTCCAAATTGGGGAGGACAGTGTTAATCTGCAAACTTGGGCATGCTGAATCATTCAAGTCAGACTGGCAGGCTCATGTATCATTCCTTCATTTTGCCTCAGATTGATCAATTTTTTACATGTTGGCTTCAACTGCAGGTTAGGGTCATTTTAAAAATAAGACACTGGCAAGCCTTTTTTTTTTTTTTTGCTCCATTATTCATTCTGTCTTCACAGTTTGTTGTGAATGTTTTTCATGAGAGTGGGAGGAACATGAAGTTGTCCCTTTTGGCTGAATATGTACTGTATGTTGCAAATATGCATGGAAATGGTACTCCGAAAACTAAGGATTTTTTACAGTCATATCAGTTTACTGATTGTTTACCATCGTTGTTTTTAAGAGCACAGCTGTTAGGGATCCCCACTGATAAACAGATCTCATTTGCGACTTATTTCACATGAAAGAAAAAGGCTAAAACACTCCGACAAACAAATAAATGGGTTAGAGGTTTATGGGGTCCTCGGATCGGCCTCACTTGAGTCGGCAGAAGACGATCAAACTTGACTATCCAGAGGTAGTAAAAGTTGTAACAAGGTGTCCGTAGGTAAAACTGTGGAAGGATCATTACCGTTGCCAGAGGGGAGCAGTGAGAAAGAGATGCTACACGTTCGAGCTGAGGCGACGTGTCCAATTTCTAATGAGCCCCATAAGGGTTGAGGGCAGGTTTATTGCACATCGAGTTCAGTGTCCCACAGTGGTCTGCGTCCTGACGGTCTCCGCATTCCCCTACCTCGGAACATCCTCCGAACACACCTTGGATACCCAACTCGCTTTCTTCCCACAGAATGAGAAAGGGGTTTAATGTCGGACAGTTTGGCTGCGAGGTTGATAGTCCAATCAGATTACTCCTCTAAATCGAATCGTCTAATAGACTAGTCCAGAGGCCGGCAACCCAAAATGTTGAAAGAGCCATATTGGACCACAAATACCAAAAACTAATCAGTTTGGAGCCACAAAATATTAAAATACTTATACAAGTGTTATAATGATGGCAACACATGACTTAAGTGGCTAATTAGTTAATTAGCCTACTATCAAAATGACTATGTGCCGCAGGCTGACGCAAATCTTTGTTGACAGAAATGTTGAAATGTAATATGTATTCTACCCGTGTATACAACATTGGAAAACATTAGTAAAACTTCTCAGAGGGTGAAATAACTCCTGAAAATGACTGTCTTAGAATGGCCAAAGGTGTAGATGTGTGTGTCCAAGTTTAAGGAAACGGTAGGCCGTATTCTTATAATGGATTTATGACAATCTTTGCAAGCTGTGTAACGTTTGCTGTGGTCTGGAACAACATGGCACACAAACAACTATCAGAAATGCAGCCAATATTACACACAGATAATGTGTCATGAAACAAAAATAAACTAAATACACAGAGGACATACTGTGAGTAAAGGAAATTAAATGAGCACAAATATACCTACAAACGAGGCATAACGATGCAATATGTACATACAGCTAGCCTAAATAGCATATTAGCATAGATTAGCTTGCAGTCATGCACAATGTTCCCTCTAAAAACGCAAAAACTCCCTGAGCATTCAGTGGAGCCCATGTGAGCAACATCAGACGTGCACACTGTGGCTACACAAGCAGCACACCTGTCCCAAACCTGACTAAATAACAAGTTCAATCTCCATCCATCCATCCATTTGCTACCGCTTGTCCCTTTCGGGGTCGCGGGGGGTGCTGGAGCCTAACTCAGCTGCATTCGGGCGAAAGGCGGGGTATACCCTGGACAAGTCCCCATCGCGGGCCCAACACAGATAGACAGACAACATTCTCTTATTATAATCAAATGACAGCAGTCATTTCCATTTCTAATATAAGTGTTTAGGCCCACTTACAATGAAAATAACAAAAAATATTGTTTTTCATGAACTGTGTACTTGTATTGTTTGTCTGGGTGGAGGTCCTGCTTTGGAAATAATTTGTACCCCTGTCAGACATTGCATTTAGTTCCCATTAAAACATTCACATGTTGCACAATGAGATGTAAGCAGGGGATCATGTGTACATTCCTGCAACTTCCTGTTTGTAAAAAATATATTTTTATTAGTATTTATTTAATATTCTAACAGCATTTCATGATTAATATTTATAAATTAAGATTCCTAATAAATGACACTAGAATCAGCACACATTTGAATGATAAATCATAGTGTAACGACCTGGAATTACACTTTATGTGTGGTGTCGACTTTTTGTGTGGCTGTAAACGCATCACTGGCTAAGTGCCATATGTGCATGTGTTGGCGCAGGTGAGAAAGAGCGAGCGGCTGCTGTTGATATAACAAAGTTGCTTTTGGTCTGGTTTGTACTGGAGAAAATGACCAGTTTTGCTAGATATAATTTTTTTTTACTAATGTTTTGGTGATGTGTTTATGGCCGACAATAAAGAGTTTTGCTCAGTAAAGTGATCGACGGAATTCATGTTTTCAAAGCGTATCGACAGACGTTAAAATATTTGAACAATGATGACGAAAACTGTTTTCTCTGTTGTGTCCGTGTGTCGAAAATTGTTAGTGCTTATTTTTTTATTTGAACTTGTGCGTGGCATAGAGTTGCCGTGCGCAGAGGACGCTTGAGCAGTGCGCAATTGCACAGGCGCGCACCTTAGAGGGAACGTTGGTCATGCAGTGATCAAATATTCCTGATTAACACTCCATAACAAGTCAATAACATCAACGAAGCTCATCTTTATGCATTCACGCACAGTATAAAACGTTTGGTGGACAAAATGAGACAAAGAAGGAGTCGCATAAAACACGTCTTTCTGTGGCAAGGTCGGAGAAAGTTGTACATGTTAACAAACTGTTGAGTCACAGTCCACACAACGGTGAGTTAAAAAATAGGACAAAACGTCGCTCACCAAATACTCTCATCAGTGAAGCACAAACATATTAAACAGAGGGCTTTCTAACAATTAGGAAGGGTTGTGTCATGTTTGTCCTCCTACAGAAACCACATTAAAACAAAAAAAGATATTTCACTCCATTTTTTTTCCATTTTAAATAAATTTTTGAAAAAGCGCCACTATTATGTTGCTCGCTAATATGCCTCACTGAATTTTGGTAGACCAAAAAACTGTGTTAATTGCACAAAATCTGCATTTTTCTATTGTCTCATAAAAGGCTCATCATAGTCTACAACATATTAAACTGACACGTTATGAATAAAAACACAAGATATTGCCTTTTTATACAAAGTGTTGCGCCATGTCTGATGCGTCCTGCTCACCTCTGACCTTAATCAGTCTCTTACAATCACAGCAACCTTTTCATCTGCCCACACTTGCCGGGAAGCTGCTATCCGCTGTCGCTAAGCCTGTGTAACGTGTTGAATTAACGGGGAAGCTTGTCGGCTACACGCTGAGCATCCTCTGCCTGATTTTTTTTAAGCACATTATCCATCGGCCAGCTCATCAAAGACCCACCAGGGGGAAAGAGGGAGGTTGAACCTTTCATCAGTCCCCATCATGATTTGGGTTCAAGATAACTTTTCTCCTAAAACGTATTAAAAAGTAGGAATTAATAAATACGAATGCATAAATAAATTAAAATATGTGTATTAAAGGATGTCTGCAACCTGCAGGCTTTTTACAAACCCCAAAACCAGTGAATTTGGCACGTTGTGTAAATGGTAAATAAAAACAGAATATAATGATTTGCAAATCATTTTCAACCTATATTCACTTAAATAGACTGCAAAGACAAGATACTTAAAGTTCGACCTGGAAAATGTTGTTATTTTTTGCAAATATTAGCTCATTTGGAATTTGATGCCTGCAACATGTTTCAAAAAAGCTGACACAAGTTGCAAAAACGACAGAGCAAGTTGAGGAATGCTCATCAAACACTTATTTGGAACATCCCACAGGTGAACAGGCTAATTGGGAACAGGTGGGTGCCATGTTGGGGTATAAAAGCAGCTTCCATGAAATGCTCAAACAAGGATGGGGCGAGGGTCACCACTTTGTGAACAAATGCGTGAGCAAAGTCAAGTCGAGTCATACCAAAAGACTATAAAAATGGGACTCATTCCCTCCCTGCTTGGCACTCAGCATCTAGGGTTGGAATTGGGGGTTAAATCACCAAAATGATTCTGCTCACTGCTCCCCTCACCTAATTTGACCCAAGGGGATGGGTCAAATGCAGAGAGTAATTTCACCACACTTAATGTGTGTGTGACTATCAGTGGTACTTTAACTTTAAATTGTTGAACAGTTTAAGAACAAGGAATTTAGGGTTTTCACCATCTTTGGTCCGTAATATCATCAAAAGGTTCAGAGAATCTGGAGAAATCACTGCACGTAAGCGATGATATTACGGACCTTCGATCCCTCAGGCGGTACTGCATCAAAAAGCGACATCTGTGTGTAAAGGATATCACCACATGGGCTCAGGAACATTTCAGAAAGCCACTGTCAGTAACTACAGTTGGTCGCTACATCTGTAAGTGCAAGTTAAAACTCTACTATGCAAAGCGAAAGCCATTTATCAACAACACCCAGAAACGCAGCCGGCTTCGCTGGGCCCGAGCTCATCTGAGATTGACTGATGCAAAGTGGAAAAGTGTTCAGTGGTCTGACGAGGCCACATTTAAATTTGTTTTTGGAAACTGTGGACTTTGTGTCCTCCAGAACAAAGAGGAAAAGAACCATCCGGATTGTTTTAGGTGCAAAGTTCAAAAGCCAGCATCTGTGATGGTATGGGGGTGTATTAGTGCCCAAGGCATGGGTAACTTACACATCTGTGAAAGCGCCATTAATGCTGAAAGGTACATACAGGTTTTGGAGCAACATATGTTGCCATCCAAGCAACGTTACCATGGACGCCCCTGCTTATTTCAGCAAGACAATGCCAAGCCACGTGTTACAACAGCGTGGCTTCATAATAAAAGAGTGCAGGTACTAGACTGGCCTGCCTGTAGTCCAGACCTGTCTCCCATTGAAAATATGTGGTGCATTATGAAGCCTAAAATACCACAACGGAGACCCCCGGACTGTTGAACAACTTAAGCTGTACATCAAGCAAGAATGGGAAATAATTCCACCTGAAAAGCTTTAAAAAATTGGTCTCCTCAGTTCCCAAACGTTTACTGAGTGTTGTTAAAAGGAAAGGCCATGTAACACAGTGGTGAACATGCCCCTGTGCCAACTTTTTTGCAACGTGTTGCTGCCATTAAATTCTACGTTTCTCAGTTCGAACATTAAATATATTATATTTAATATCTTAAAAATTAAGGTCAATGAAACTTTAAATTTACTGTAATAAAAACATTGATTTATTTTCAGAACTACATTTTCTGTCTTTGTCGAAGAGTATATCCGTTCATGTGAGTATATTTAGATGTATGATTTAAGATTCATAACGATTATTCTCATTTAGAGTTCAGTGAAAACATTAAATCCCAGGCAAGATTACAATAAATATCAGACAGATCATTATTGGGCCAATTTATAATGGCATACCTATAAAGCCGACAACATTAATTAATAGCTCTGATAACCAATTTTTCAAAGTGCTTCAATCAGGTGAGATTACTGTGTGAGCAAATCAAGCGCTTCTTTTCCCCTGCCTGTGCTGCAAAGGGCCTGTCGGAAACTTCCAGAGCTGACTTCTTCACTGTTTGAGAGGAATACATGTTATGTGCTATTTGCAAATGTTCTGCCAACTTTCTGAAATGAGGTAAAAATATATATATATTGGTTTTGAAAGCCTACAAAGATGTCTGTGCTGCAAAGAGAGGGTTGACAAAAATCCAGCTAAGTCAAAATTACAAAACATAATAAATACAAAGTAGGGATAATGGCTTTTTGCCGATATCCGATATTCCGATAATGTCCAACTCTTTAATTACCGATACCAACCGCTATATGCAGTCGTGGAATTAACACATTATTATGCCTAATTTGGACAACCAGGTATGGTGAAGATAAGGTACTTTAAAAAAAATAAAAAATAAAATAAGATAAATAAATTAAAAACATTTTCTTGAATAAAAAAGAAAGTAAAACAATATAAAAACAGTTACATAGAAACTAGTAATTAATGAAAATGAGTAAAATTAACTGTTAAAGGTTAGTACTATTAGTGGACCAACAGCACACACAATCATGTGTGCTTACGGACTGTATCCCTTGCAGACTGTATTGATATATATTGATATATAATGTAGGAACCAGAATATTAATAACAGAAAGAAACAACCCTTTTGTGTGAATGAGTGTGAATGGGGGAGGGAGGTTTTTTGGGTTGGTGCACTAATTGTAAGTTATCTTGTGTTTTTTATGTTGATTTAATAAAAAAAATAAAAATTTAAAAATTTTAAAAAACGATACCGATAATAAAAAAGCGATACCGATAATTTCCGATATTACATTTTAATGCATTTATCGGCAGGCCGATATTATCAGACATCTCTAACACAAAGTTATTCAAAATGGCCCTGAGAAACAGGAAGTTATCTGTATCAGTACCGGCTTGAAAAAAAAAATTTGATTCAGGTCATAACTACTTATTTTTGACTAAAGATTATAACATTATTTATATGTTAGTTCACAGGTGTCAAACTGAAGGCCCGGGGGCCAGATCTGGCCCGCGACATCATTTTATCTGGCTCGCAAACACCTGGAAATATGTGTAAATAAAGTACTTCATATTTTCTCACTAAATGTAATTGTTTTTTTTTTTTCATTTTGACAGAAAACAATGTACTGCTTGAAATTGCATACATTTTGAACTTTAATAGGATCCAATATTGCAACAAATATTACAGTATATTATCATACTTTCCAAAAAAAAATTGTCCAAATAAATCAGAATCAGAAATACTTTATTAATCCCCGAGGGGAAATTTAAAATAACCTAAATATCTGCTTGACTTATGATTTTACAGCAAACTACCCATCAAATTAATACAAATGACAATACATTTTACGGTGTTCTTTACATTATATTACTGTAAATTGAAAAAATAAAATAAAAAAAAATGTGTTGTTAAAATTCTGATTTTGTAAAATTTTGTTTTTAACGGTGTATTACTGTAAATGGAAAAAACGATACATTTGTTTTTACGGTAGAAAAACTGGCAGCTAAGTTGCCAGAATAAAAAAGGAACTTGTACTATTTTTCCATTCACAATATAATGTTGGAAAAACAAATGTACATTTAATGGTAAAATTCTGGCAACTAAGATGCCAGCTTTTTCCGTAAAAAACAAAACAGTGGTACTGTTTTTATATTTACCGTAAAATGTTGTAAGAAATTAAAAAAAACTTATTTTACAGTAAAATGTCGTAAATGTAATTTTTTTACTGTAAAATCGACAGTCTATTTAAAAAATATATATATAATTAATAATGAAATCCAGAGACAAATTCATACATTATTCGCTGTTACAAGCGGCCCTTTGATGGCAGCCATAAGTGCGATGTGGCCCTCAATGAAAACCAGTTTGACATCCCTGTGTTAGATCAATGAGCTCATCTTAGGTATGTATTTACTACCTTAAAAAAGCAAAATAGGCTGCCTGTTAGAAACTAGTAACATTTTAATGACCGTACAAGGTCATGTTTAAGATCTATTTCTGTTTTAGGGCTCCTTCCCTTGTTTACCTTTCTCTCTTATTGATCACACCTGCCTCTAACTGGTGATCAGGACACTCACCTGTCGCTGATTACTATCCAGAGGCTTATTTATACCAGTCCCGCCGTCCAGTCGGCTTTGGATTATTGTGTTTATGTTGGCTTACCTGCAGCACATCTGTTCCAAACCTGACTAAATAACAAGTTAAATGTTTTATTATTGTAATCAAATGACAGCAGTCATTTCCATGAGATTATTTTCTCATATAAGTGTTTTGGCCCACTTACAATGACTATACCATATTGTTTTTCATGAGCTGTGTACTAGTATTGTATGTCTTTCAGATATCGCATTTAGTTCCCACTAAAACATTCACATTTTGCACAATGAGATGTAAACATGGGATTATGTGTACATTCCTGTAATTTTCCGTTTGTAAAATATATCTTTATTAGTATTTCTTTAATATAACAACATCATTTTATGATTACGGTTCGGGTTCGGTGAATGCGCATATGAAACTGTTGGGGTTCGGTACCTCCAACAAGGTTAAGAACCACTGCTCTAACTAAAAGGCCACTGAGCAGGTCACGACACACACCGTCATGCCAAAATGCAACAAAAAAGTTGTTTTGGCCAAACAAGTCAAATTGTTGCTTATTAAGGTAACATAGTACAGTAAAACTAAATTAGTCTAACATAAAAATATCTTATAGAGTTTATACATTCACTATTTCACTATATTGTGGTAATGGTTTTAAAGTATGAAATTAAGCTCGTAGGGGATTTCCACTTTTAAATGTCTGACGGAATTTGGTCAAAATGCATGCTTTACAAGACATTCTAGCATACATGTAATATAGATATCCTCAAAGTTTTAAAACCATGAAACAAATGATCCCAATTGCTATGATTTCCAATTAGTTGCCAAGTCCCGCCCATGCAAGGACGCTTTCTCTTGATGGCAGCCATGATTTTATCTATCTCTTGCTCATATTTTATAGACATGTGCTTGTAAGTCCCCTGAATATGTGTCCCAAATTATGTGGTGATTTGGCTCAACACCATCAACTCAGCTCGGATATTGTCATGATCCGTTGCCCGGATCCAATTTTGTTTAGTTATAGACTACCTTAGTTCTGTTTCAGCACCCCTGGGTTTGTGTGTTCTTGGTTACCATGGGTGCTGATTATTTTCACCTGTCTCTGATTAGTGTTTGGGACGCTCACCTGCTTCCGGGCACTAACATATTAATCAAGAGCTATTTATTCCTGCTTTTCGCCACACTCAGTCTGGCTGTCTTGTTTGCTCAATGCAACAAGTTACGGGTGTTTACCTTTTGATTCCTGAGCTAAGCTTTGCCATTTGTTTGCCATGCTAAGCTTTTCCTTTAGCTTACCATAGCTTCCCGTGCTATCGGCACGCTTCCTATATTTTTGTATTCCTGCCTGACTGATTTTATGATAAATAAATCATTGTCTTCCCTGCACCCTGCCTCCGGAGTTCCGTCTGCATCCTGAGAAAATGATTCTCGCATTAACATGCGACCCCACCGTAACAGATAACCAGTTATTTGTCACCATCTTATGGCCAACGAAAATAACTAAAATCAGTGACCATTAATTGTGTAAGCCCATACACAGCATTTACATGTATAACCCAATTTAAACAACCTTCCCTAGTCATGGTGCAGGGAAAAATAACCTTAAATAAATAAATAATGATAAATGGGTTATACTTGTACAGCGCTTTTCTACCTTCAAGGTACTCAAAGCGCTTTGACAGTATTTCCACATTCACCCATTCACACACACATTCACACACTGATGGCGGGAGCTGCCATGCAAGGCGCTAACCAGCACCCATCAGGAGCAAGGGTGAAGTGTCTTGCTCAAGGACACAACGGACTTGACTAGGATGGTAGAAGGTGGGGATTGAACCCCAGTAACCAGCAACCCTCCGATTGCTGGCACGGCCACTTAAACTTTGTGGATGTTATAAAAAAAAAATGTCCAATCAGCATAAACAAATCAAAATTACACCCCTTTAAAGCCATTACAATGGATCATGGGGAAAATGCAAAACACTCTGTTTATACATTTTAGCACCTTGATATTTCTGATGGATTAAAAAAAACTTTAAGAAATACGTCAGGGAAGTAAACAGGAATTTTCACATACTCTTAATAACCTATTCTAATAGTTATTAATTATGTGCTCATATGTAAATGTATGTATATGTATGTATGTATGTATGCATGTATATACTGTACATGTTTGTATGTATATATATATGTGTGTGTGTGTGTGTGTGTGTGTGTGTGTGTGTGTGTGTGTGTGTGTGTGTGTGTGTGTGTGTGTGTGTGTGTGTGTGTGTGTATATGTGTAAGTATGTGTGTATGTATGTATGTATGTATATATGTATATATGTATGTATGTGTATATATATATGTATGTATATATATATATGTATATATATATATATATATGTATGTGTATATATATATATATATATATGTATGTATATATACAGTACCGTATATATATATGTGTATGTATATGTATGTACTGTATATACACATATATATATATATATATATATATATATATATATATATGTATATATATATGCAGGGGCGCCGCTAGGGATTTTGGGCCCCATGAAAATAATCTTTACAGGTCCCCCAACACAGTGTCATTATTTTTTCTGTATTATAATTTCATCATCATTAGGGGCCTCTCTGGGCCCCCCTCCATCACGGGCCCCTAGAATCCGTCTCCTTTACCACCCCTTTTCGGCGCCCCTGTATATATGTGTGTATATATATATGTATATACATACATATATACCTTATCCCAATAAACATCTGTTCAGTATTATAACATAAAAGTGTTTGATTGTGAGGCATAAAAAGCCACAAAGTGCAACGGGTCCATCAGACCCACAAACGCTGGCTGAGTAACAACAATATGAACATTACACAAGGGTTAAGTGTGCTACTATTTTGGCATAGCATCCACCAGTGTGCTGCTTAAACTACCATGAAACTCTCTCACGCTTCCTTGCAAGATCAAGCAAAGCCCTCTGAGTATTTTACAAAATAAATTGTTATGATCTTTCTGTAAGAAAGCAAGTGAAGCGCCCGCCCGACCCCTTGAGGGACATATTCTCCATTACGCCAGTGTCTTCAGTGCCATCATAACTCAATTTAATGACATTTTCCTTTATCCTCACCTCAATACTTTTTCCTCTTCCCCTCTTCTTGCCGCTGTTAGAAATCATTCAGCGGAGCACTGAGGTGGAGTTTATGGAAAAATGACCTTTCAGCGGTTTATTTGGGTCTCAAGTGGGAGAAGGAGGGCGGCGTCTTGGCCTTTTTGTCAGAATTAAACTGAAAATCTGGGGAATTTAATCAAAGTTAATGACATTGTTTTGCCGTTTCAGGACAAGGATTATGTCATTAAGAGAGGTTGCGTACTGTGTGACCACGTACTGTATTTTTGTGCAATTGCCTCAAATGAGTACTAATTGTGCTGAAAAATTGTTTATTTTCATCTCCAGTGCTGTGCGGCGCCCCTCCTCAAGTGGACAACGCCTTCCTGATCGGTCGCAAGCGTACCCACTACGACATTCACTCCACGGTGCGCTACCAGTGTGCCAACGGCTTCCAGCAGCGCCACATACCCACGGCGAAGTGTCGCGCCAACGGCAAGTGGGACAAGCCGAAAATCATCTGCACAAAGTGTGAGTTTTAGGGGATTTCAAAACGTATATTAAGGTACCAGATGGAAAAACACGTTGACTTTATATGCTAAACTGTTTCATTGTATCCATTAAACCCTATCCAATTGCACAAAACCCAAAACCAGTGAAGTTGGCACGTTGTGTAAATGGTAAATAAAAACAGAATACAATGATTTGCTAATCCTTTTCAACTTATATTCAATTGAATGGACTGCAAAGACAAGATGTTTAATGTTCGAACTGAGAAACGTTGTTATTTTTTGCAAATATTAGCTCATTTGGAATTTGATGCCTGCAACAAGTTTCAAAAAAGCTGGCACAAGCGGCAAAAAAGACTGAGCAAGTTGAGGAATGCTCATCAAACACTTATTTGGAACATCCCACAGGTGAACAGGCTAATTGGGAACAGTTGGGTGCCATGATTTTTTGGGGGGGAATAATTACAGATAATGGCTTTCTTGCCGATATACGATATTCCGATATTGTCCAACTCTTAATTACCGATTCCGATATCAACCGATACCGATACATACAGTCGTGGAATTAACACATTATTATGCCTAATTTTGTTGTGATCCCCGCTGGATGCATTAAACAATGTAACAAGGTTTTCCAAAATAAATCAAGTCAAGTTATGGAAAAAAAATGCCAACATGACACTGCCATATTTATTATTGAAGTCACAAAGTGCATTATTTTTTGAACATGCCTCAAAACAGCAGCTTGGAATTTGGGACATGCTCTCCCTGAGAGAGCATGAGGAGGTTGAGGTGGGCGGGGTTGGGGGCGGTAGGGGGGTGTATATTGTAGCGTCCCGGAAGAGTTAGTGCTGCAAGGCATTTTTACCACTGTGTTACATGGCCTTTCCTTTTAACAACCCACAGTAAACCCACAGAAAAAATCCAAGATGGCGGCGCGCACAGACGCAGCGGCTTACGGCTCTCCATTTCAGTGCTCTTTCTTCCTTCTTTTCTTCATGTTTTTTTTCCTTTTGTGCACCACCTGTACTGCAAACACCCGGTACACCCGCCAGTCACTCTTGGATATCGGTAACTCGCACCAGATATCTGTTTCGAGCGACTTTCACCACGAGCACAACATCCCAGATGACATAGCGAGAGCACAGGGCTCTCCGTGGTTTGTTGTCGGGTCTGGGAGACGGCGCAGACGGAGGAGGTAGAGGAAGCAGAAGCGTGGCCGCAGGTCCGGCGTCTTGCTCAGGCTTAGGAAACAACCCCACAAGCCACCTCTACCGAGCCTGTTCCTCTCTAATGCCAGATCCCTTGTACAGAAGATGGACGACCTGGAGTTACAACTTGCTGGAAACCGCTATGTTCGGGACTGTTGTGCTATGATTATCACCGAAACCTGGCTTCACCCGGAAATACCCGATGCTAGCATGCAGCTAGCCGGACGCACTCTGCTCCGCCGGGACAGAACTAAGGACTCCGGTAAGAGCAGAGGAGGGGGGCTCTGTATCTAGGTGCATGAGAACTGGTGCAACAACGGGACAATCACTGAACAGCACTGTTGCCCGGACGTGGAGTACATGTCTGTTAGATGTCGGCCTTTTTTTCTCCCGAGAGAGCTGTCTGTTGTTATCATCACGGCTGTGTATATTCCACCGGACGCCAAAGTAAACACAGCGCTCTCTCTTCTGCTGAACACCGTCAACGAACAGCAGCGGGCCCACCCCGACGGTGTTCATATCATAGCAGGGGATTTTAATAAGGCCAATCTGAAGACTGTACTCCCTAAGTTCTACCAGCACGTGAAGTGTTCTACAAGGGGCAAGAACACCCTGGACCACGTGTATACCAACATAAAGCACGCGTACAGAGCTACACCCCTCCCCCAGCTTGGACAGTCAGACCATCTTTCCCTCCTGCTCTCTCCTACCTACACCCCCATCAGACGCCAGGCCAGGCCTATCACAAAGACTGTTATGACCTGGCCTGACGATGCACTCCCCAAACTTCAGGACTGCTTCCAACACACAGACTGGGACCTCTTCCAACAACAGGAGCTAGAGACAGCCACAGGAACGGTGCTGGACTACATAAAGTTCTGCATCGGGAATGTGACTGTGGAAAAAACCATCCGGGTTTACCCCAACAAGAAACCCTGGATGACCAGCCAGGTCCGCACACTCCTCAGGGCCCGCGACGCAGCCTTCAGGTCAGGGGACAGGGCACTGTACAGTGTTGCTAGAGCCGACCTGAAGAGAGGGATTAAAAAAGCAAAGGCGGACCACAGGAGGTGCATAGAGTCCCATCTGTCCAGCAAAAACTCACGGGAGGTGTGGCGGGGCATTCATGACATCACGAACTTCAGAGGCTGCAATATGACAACTGCGGATCAGAGTGCGACACTGGCAGAGGAGCTTAACTGTTTCTTTGCCCGTTTCGAAACCCCCCAGCGACACTCATCTGCTCCAGCCCTGCCCCCGCCCCCACCGGGCTCCGGCGCCACTCCACTCACTGTACAGGAGCACAGTGTCAGACGAGTGCTCCTGGCTGTGAACTCCAGGAAGGCTACCGGACCAGACGGAGTACCTGGAAAGGTGCTCAGGACGTGCGCCCACCAGCTCGCTCCCCCCCTCACCAGGATCTTCAACCTCTCCCTGGCTCAGGCAGTCATCCCATCCTGCCTGAAGTCATCTACAATAATCCCGGTGCCGAAGAAGTCTCCCATCACCAGCCTGAATGATTACCGACCAGTGGCCCTCACTCCGGTAATCATGAAGTGCTTCGAGCAACTTGTTCTCCAGCACATCAAGGACCATATCCCTCCAGACTTCGACCCCCACCAGTTCGCATACTGGGCGAACAGGTCCACAGAGGACGCCATCGCTGTTGCTCTCCACTCTGCTCTGAACCACCTGGAGCAGCAGCAGAGCTACGTCCGGATGCTCTCTGTGGACTATAGCTCTGCCTTCAATACAATAATCCCGGACAGACTCTGCAATAAACTGGACACTCTTGGCCTCCCCCCTCTCACAAACGCCTGGATAAGGGACTTCCTAACGGACCGACCCCAGAATGTGAGACTTGGCCCGCACCTCTCATCCTCCCGCACGCTGAGCATCAGCTCCCCACAGGGCTGTGTGCTGAGCCCCCTCCTCTACTGCCTTTACACTCATGACTGCAGTCCGGCCCACAGTGACAACCTTACCGTCAAGTTCGCCGACGATACCACAGTGGTCGGGCTCATCTCCAGGGGTGACGAGGCTGCCTACAGAGAGGAGGTCCTGAAGCTGACGGCCTGGTCTTCGGAGAACAACCTCGCTCTCAACACCAGCAAGACCAGAGAGATCATCGTCGACTTCAGGAGGAGCAGCACCGACCCTGCCCCCCTCTACATCAACGGCGAGCGTGTAGAGAGGGTCCACACCTTCAGGTACCTTGGAGTCCACATCTCTAATGACTTCTCCTGGACAGTCAACACCACATCAATCATCAAGAAGGCTCAGCAGCGGCTACACTTCCTTAGAGTCCTCGGGAAGTACAACCTGAAGCCTGACCTGCTGCTGACCTTCTACCGTTCGTCCATCGAGAGCATGCTGACCTACTGTATTACGGTATGGTACGGCAGCTGCACTGCAGCAGACAGGGAGAGGCTGCAAAGAGTGGTCAAGACGGCTCAGAAGATCATCGGCCGCCCTCTCCCCTCTCTGACGGACATCTACACCTCCCGCTGCCTCAACAGAGCCAGTGCCATCATCAAGGACAGCACCCACCCTGGCTCTGACCTGTTCCACCTGCTGCCCTCTGGGAAGCGCTACAAAACAAACAGGCTAAAGAACAGCTTCTTCCCCAGGGCCATAACCATCCTGAACGGACTGCCCCATTGTCCCTCATAACTGCCTTCTCTTCGGTGCAATAACCCATTCCACCAACCACCCTGTTTTTTTTTTGTTTTTTTTCATGTATATATTCATTTCACACCATATTCATTGCACTTCTACATTTTTTATATATATATATATATTTTTTTTTTTTTTTTTTTTTTTTTTTTTAATATATTTGCACATTGTTTTTCTAGCATGCACACATCGCACTGTATGGAATGGCCTCAATCTCGTTACCTTGCGTAATGACAATAAAGCTGATTCTGATTCTGATTCTGATAAACCTTTGGGAACTGAGGAGACCAATGTTGGTTTTCGACCTCACGTGCAGTGATTTCTCCAGATTCTCTGAACCTTTTGATGATATTACGGACGTGGATGGTGAAATCCCTAAATTCCTTGCAATAGCTTGTTGAGAAATGTTGTTCTTAAACCGTTCGACATCTTGCTCACGCATTTGTTGACAAAGTGGTGACCCTCGTCCCATCCTTGTTTGTGAATGAAGCTGCTTTTATACCCAATCATGGCACCCACCTGTTCCCAATTAGCCTGTTCACCTGTGGGATGTTACAAATAAGTGTTTGATGACCATGCCTCAACTTTCTCAGTCTTTTTTGCCGCTTGTGACAGCTTTTTTGAAACATGTTGCAGGCATCAAATTCCAAATGATCTAATATTTGCAAAAAATAACAAAGTTTCTCAGTTAGAATGTTAAATATCTTGTCTTTGCACTCCATTCAATTGAATATAAGTTGAAAAGGATTTGCAAATCATTGTATTCTGTTTTATTTACAGTTTACACAACGTGCCAAAGCATGTGAAAATACCCACTAAACATGCTCAAAATGCCAACATTTCAGGCGGCCATTTTTTCAGTTCCGCTTCAAATGTTTCCGGCAATTTCCATTGATTCGGGGTTGGATTAAGGTCACGGTGGGAACTTCTCTCCTCTCTGTGCATATCAGCAGATCAATCATACAGGAAATACGCAAAAATTGGAAATAGATGTGCTATTTATATTTCACAATCCTTATGCAGGACAAGAACACATGTCTTTTTTTTATGCATTCAAAATCGTAAATTAATCAATATTTTTTTTTAAGTCCGCTAACAACTGAGTCAACGGGGGCCCATGAAGTCATTTAAATAACCATCCGAAACTGCCAACAAAATTTGGAGATACCTTGGAGTAGTCAGTGTACAGCTAGTGTATACATTTACTGTCCACTGAAAATGAGTCAACACTAAGCCATTATTGTGTAAATATCTTACAACACAAGTGGGTTTCCAGATAATTGCCTACTTTATTCATGGTTTGAGGCTGCGTGAGTGCTGCCAGCACTCATGAGTTCCAACATGTACTGTGGCATTCTGAACCAGAAACTAGGTCGCATGGCAGTTCTCTAACATGATAGGGAGGCCAAACACACCTCCAAGATTTAAAATGTCATGCTGGGTAAGCTGATTGTGATTGTATTGGAGTGGCCCAGAAGGTCTCCAGTGATGTCATCATGGAACGTTCTGTAGTGTACTGACTTTTTGGTGCCAGCTATCTATGTGTTGACTGAGTGGAAAGTAAACACGCTGTACATTGACTACTCTAAAGTATATCCAAGTTTACTTTCTATAACGGTGTTTCTCAATTAGTAGGTTGGGACCCTCTTGTCATTATCTGTGCCCACACCCTAGTATCCATACAAACCCCGTTTCCATATGAGTTGGGAAATTGTGTTAGATGTAAATATAAATACAATGATTTGCAAATAATTTTCAACCCATATTCAGTTGAATATGCTACAAAGACAACATATTTGATGTTCAAACTGATAAACATTTTTTTTTTTTTTTTTTCAAATAATCATTAACTTTAGAATTTGATGCCAGCAACACGTGACAAAGAAGTTGGGAAAGGTGGCAATAAATACTGATAAAGTTGAGGAATGCTCATCAAACACTTATTTGGAACATCCCACGGGTGAACAGGCAAATTGGGAACAGGTGGGTGCCATGATTGGGTATAAAAGTAGATTCCATGAAATGCTCAGTCATTCACAAACAAGGATGGGGCGAGGGTCACCACTTTGTCAACAAATGCGTGAGCAAATTGTTGAACAGTTTAAGAAAAACCTTTCTCAACCAGCTATTGCAAGGAATTTAGGGATTTCACCATCTACGGTCCGTAATATCATCAAAGGGTTCAGAGAATCTGGAGAAGTCACTGCACGTAAGCAGCTAAGCCCGTGACCTTCGATCCCTCAGGCTGTACTGCATCAACAAGCGACATCAGTGTGTAAAGGATATCACCACACGGGCTCAGGAACACTTTAGAAACCCACTGTCAGTAACTACAGTTGGTCGCTACATCTGTAAGTGCAAGTTAAAACTCATAGTAAAAGAGTGCGGGTACTAGACTGGCCTGCCTGTAGTCCAGACCTGTCTCCCATTGAAAATGTGTGGCGCATTATGAAGCCTAAAATACCACAACGGAGACCTCCGGACTGTTGAACAACTTAAGCTGTACATCAAGCAAGAATGGGAAAGAATTCCACCTAAGAAGCTTAAAAAATGTGTCTCCTCAGTTCCCAAACGTTTACTGAGTGTTGTTAAAAGGAAAGGCCATGTAACACAGTGGTGAACATGCCCCTTTCCCAACTACTTTGGCACGTGTTGCAACCATGAAATTCTAAGTTAATTATTATTTGAAAAAAAAAAAAGTTTGAGTTTGAACATCAAATATCTTGTCTTTGTAGTGCATTCAATTGAATATGGGTTGAAAAGGATCTGCAAATCATTGTATTCCGTTTATATTTACATCTAACACAATTTCTCAACTCATATGGAAACGGGGTTTGTATTAGAACAACACACAAGCCTGCAGAAGTGCTTAATCTAATCAACAGTCTCTCTTTTCTACCTAGTAGAAGTAGTAAGTACACAGGAGGCCATGTGTACACAGCTAACAGAGGTGAAGAAATGGAAAAGTTCATGACAGGAATGAAAAGGAAAAAGGAGTCATCAGTGTATAAAGAATGTAACTCAGTGTGTTGTGCTGATAAATAAATATCAAGTTCTTAATAGTAATTCAATTTAGGGGGTTTGCTGTCTGCCCCAGCAGAATCATAACAGAAAAACACTGAGAAGCAATGGTGTAGTATTGTCCCTTGAGAAGATAAAACTAAATGTTGAATATACGGCACATAGAAATGTACATACCGTATTTTTCGGACTATAAAGCGCACTTAAAATCCTTTCATTTTCTCAAAACTCCACAGTGCGCCTGATAACCTGGTGCGCCTAATGTAGGGAATCATTTTGGTTGTGCTTACCAACCTCGAAGCAATTTTATTTGGTACATGGTGAAATGATAAGTGTGACCAGTAGATGGCAGTCACACATAAGAGATACATGTAGACTGCAATATGACTCAAGTAAACCACACCAAAATGTTATATGTTCCATTGAAAATATAGAACATTACACTCAAAAATCTATCAAAATGTTTTAGTACGACTTTGGTAAGTTATGAAGCCGCACCCCTTGATGGATTGTACTGTGCTTCAACATACGAGTATTATTATGGTGTGTGTATAAGGTAGGACATATTATCTGGCGTTTTGTTTCGCAATATTATGCCAAAGCAACTTTTCTTACCTTCTGGTACCTGCTGATGTGTATTTGGGATCTGCACAAGTCCTGAAAATGTGTGCGGGTCCGCCTTTGTAGTCCGTGTCGACACCGTAGCCGATAAGCTTCTTCTTTTTCTCTATCTTCTTGTTATGGGACATTCATCCTCCACTGTTGCCATTTCTAATATAAAGTAGTGTAAAGTTCTTACTTATATCTGTCAGTAAAGTCTCCATGAAAGCGCTAAAACATACCGGTGTAGTGAGTTTACATAATTCACCAAGGAACTTTAGTTATGAGCATACTTGCCAACCCTCCCGAATTTCAGTGCCTCTCCCGAAAATCTCCCGGGACAACCATTCTCCCGAATTTCTCCCGATTTCCAGGTCCGTGCAGACCTGAGTGAGGACAGTCTCTCGTCACGTCCGCTTTTTTACTTCATACTTCAGAACCGACTCCCACACTTGCCGTCAGAGTGCGTGCGCAATACAACGTAAACCGTTGGCCAACCCAAAAGTTACTTTTGGGTTGGCCAACGGTTTAAAAAGTAACCACAGAACACTATAGTGTACAACGGTTTAGGTTATATTGCGCACCCTAACGGCAAGTGTGAGAGTCGGTTCTGAAGTATGAAGTAAAGAGACGTAACTTCATCACCTCACCGGCTGTGCTACTGGCTGCAAAGCATTGCACTTTCAAATACAACAATGAGTAGAGAGGCGTGTTATGTGTGTATATGTGTAAATAAATTAACACTGAAATTCAAGTATTTATTTTATTTATATGTGTATATATATATATATATATATATATATATATATATATATATATATATATATATATATAATAAAATACATATTTATATATAGCTAGAATTCACTGAAAGTCAAGTATTTATTTTATTTTTATATATATATATATATATATATATATATATATATATATATATAAGAAATACTTGAATTTAAGTGAAGTCTAGCTATAAATATACTTCTCCCCCTTTAACCCTGGCCCCGCCCACCCCGACCCCGCTACCCCCCGACCCCCAAATCTCCCGAATTTGGAGGTCTCAAGGTTGGCAAGTATGGTTATGAGAGAGTTTCAGTCGGACGGTTTTTCACGGGACACATTTCCGGTGTTGTTCTTGCACAAGTGAGCTAAGGATGAGGAGATGCTGCTCTATTATTGATTGAAGTAAAGTCTGAATATCATTAAAACATATATATATCACCCTTTTAATGCACCTCATAATCCGGTGTGCCTTATATATGAAAAATATATTAGGCGACCATTCATCGGCAGTGCGCCTTTTAATCCGGTGCGCCCTATGGTCGGGAAAATATGGTATGTAAAATGTCAGGGGGTATACTCACCTTTGACAATTATTGCGACACTTTTAAGAGTGGAGGCCGGAATGTAAGGAAATAACATACACAGTATCAAGTAAGGACTAGTTGGGATCCCCAGCAAGAACACCCAGAAGCTGCTTTTCTTACAGAATAGTGCTGCTAGGATCCTGATGAGAGTGCGGAAATATGACCACATCACCCCTATTCTCAAATCCCTTCACTGGCTTCCTGTTCCACTCAGGATTGAATTCAAGGTCTCCCTGCTAACCCACCAGTGCCTTCATGGAAATGCCCCCCTCTACCTCAAATAACTACTCACCCCCAAATCCTCCACACGACACTAGCCGCTCCGGACAGGCCAACCTCCGAGGACGAAGCTAAGAAAAATGGGAGACCGGGCTTTCTGCTCCGCCGCTCCCAGTCTGTGGAACGCTCTCCCTGACCACCTGAGGGCACCACAGACTGTGGATGCTTTTAAAAAAGGCTTAAAAGCCCTTCTTTTTAAAAAAGCCTTTTTTTTTAGATGTGCATACTAGCTGTAGCTATTTGGCTGTTCTAGTTTTTATTTTTCTTTATTTCTTTATTATCTTTTTTATTTTTTATTTTATTTTTTAATACACTGTAGCACTTTGAGATTGTTTACTCAATATAAAGTGCTTTTTTACAAATAAAATCTATTATTATTATTATTATTATTATTAGTCATATCTAATTTGTTAGATTTTACCCGTAGTCGACAATCAGTTGTTTTTAGGAGAGAAAAACATATTGTGATGATATATAGTAGTCAAACGTACTGACTGGTCACATGGCATCAGTAATGTCACGTGGATGTAGATCTAGCAGATATGCAGGGATTTTTCCAAAGCTTGCAACATTTACACAGATGCCGAGAGGACGTTAACTTTCAAATGGATTTTATACTGAATATCACCAATCATGTTATTTGTGCCGGTAAAAACTTGTATTACATAAACTTAGTAATTATGAAAAATATAGACAAGTGTCAAACAAATGTGTTCTGTTAAACCACTAATGGTAATATTGTCATGTCTGGGATCATGTTTTGTTTAAGTTATGTTCTGTTTGGTTTTGGGACTCTTTTTAGTTCCTGCTTTTTCACTCCCTTGTCTTGTTTCCATGGTTACCCATTAGTTTCACCTGTTCCACGTTTGGACTCACACACCTGTCACCAATCATGTCACTGTTATTTAAAGCCTGTCTTTTTCTGTTGGTCGGCCTGGCGACATTAACTCTGTTTACCTCTGTCATTTTGATGCCCTGCTTATTCCATCGTTTATGCTTCTTGCCATGCCACGTACGTTTTTGTTCTGCTCATGTCACAGTAAGTGTTTATTTGTTTCACGTCCATAGTTTTTGCCCAAGTGCTAGTTTTGTTTTCTTAACCAAGTTTGTACTTCCGCCTTGTGCGCGCCTTTTGTTAGTGTAAAAATAAAAGAAAAAGAAAAGAAGCCAAGTCCAGTCTAGTTGTTTTGCATCCTGGGAAAGCAATCCGCGCAGTAATTTGCGCCGCCATAGTCCACGTACTGACAAATATAAGCCAGCCGGTGGCGATATTGTTATATTTTGAAAATATCACATTTTAATTAAAGAAACTTATAAAGAAAAATACATAATTGTATTAAAATGAATAAAATTGAGACCTAATGTTCCACCCCAAAAAATGCTAAACCACTCTGAGACAACAAAAAAAAATAGGATAGTTTAATGAGGTCCTCCGCAGAGAATAAATATTTACCCCCTGAGCAATGTTCCCTCTAAGGTGCGCGCCTGTGCAATTGCGCACTACTCAAGCGTCCTCTGCGCATGGCAAATCTATGCCACGCACGAAATCAAATAAAAAAATAACTCTTTATTGTCGGCCATAAACACATCACCAAAACATTAGTAAAAAAAATTATATCTAGCAAAACTGGTCATTTTCTGCAGTACAAACCAGACCAAAAGCAACTTTGTTTTATCAACAGCAGCCGCTTGCTCTTTCTAACTTGCGCCAACACATGCACTTATGGCACTTAGCCAGTGATGCGTTTACAGCCACACAAAAAGTCGGACAACTCCAACACCACACATAAAGTATAAATTCCAGGTCGTTACACTATGATTTACCAATCAAATGTGTGCTTATTCTAGTGTCATTTATTAGGAATCTTAATTTATACATATTAATCATGAAATGTTGTTAGTATATTAAATAAATACTAATAAAAATTTATTTTTTACAAACAGGAAGTTGCAGGAATGTACACATGATCCCCTGCTTACATCTCATTGTGCAACGTGTGAATGTTTTAATGGGAACTAAATGCAATGTCTGAAAGGGGTACACATTATTTCCAAAGCAGGACCTCCACCCAGACAAACAATACAAGTACACAGTTCATGAGAAACAATATTTTTTGTCATTGTCATTGTGGGCCTAAACACTTATATTAGAAATGGAAATGACTGTTATTTAGTCAGGTTTGGGACAGGTGTGCTGCTGGTGTAGCCACAGTGTGCACGTCTGATGTTGCTCACATGGGCTCCACTGAATGCTCAGGGAGTTTTTGCGTTTGCTCACACACATGAAAAATTAGAGGGAAAATTGCCCCTGAGCAAAATTAACAAATATTTAAGTGCAGCCACTTTATCATGGATGCAAGGTCCAAAACAACAAAGTTTATAAAATATAAGGACAGTTATGTGAAGTTTGGTTTCATTGAGAACAAAGACAGCAGGACAAACTGTATCTTTTGGTGTTTATATTTTCAATAAGACGTAGGAAGTACAAATATTTGTTACGTTATGGTCTTTAACTGGACCCTGGGATGCAGGGACTGCAGGCAAGTGCAGGAAGATCTGACTTCATCTCGTATTTCCTTATTTTCTGTATTTGTTTCCTTCCAGCCTTCTTATTGTCGTTCCACTCATCTGGTTTGAGCGCTGTCTCCCTCACCTGTCTCTGATTGGCAATCTGGGCACACCCGGGATAGCTCGGTTGGTAGAGTGGCCGTGCCAGCAACTTGAGGGTTCCAGGCTCGATCCCAGCTTCTGCCATCCGAGTCACTGCCGTTGTGTCCTTGGGCAAGACACTTTACCCACCTGCTCCCAGTGCCACCCACACTGGTTTAAATGTAACTTAGATATTGGGTTTCACTATGTAAAGCGCTTTGAGTCACTAGAGAAAAAGCGCTATATAAATATAATTCACTTCACTTCACTCTTCATATGCCAGCCCTGCCATTCAGAAAGGGCCGGATCGTTGTAATTGTTTGTTTGCAATCTGTTGTCAAGGTTCGATATGCTTCCTGTGCACTTCCCTGCTGCACTCGTCCTAAGTGTTTGAGAACTAAATACATTTCTTACATGTACTGTACGTCGTCTGCTGTTTTCCGCATCTTGGGGTCACAACTACCGCGATCATAAGAGATCGTAACTCTCTTTAACAGGGAAAACCTACTCAGTGGCCTAGTGGTTCGAGTGTCTGCCCTGAGATCGGTAGGTCGTGAGTTCAAACCCCGGCCCAGTCATACCAAAGACTAAAAATGGGACCCTTTACCTCCCTGCTTGGCACTCAGCATCAAGGGTTGGAATTAGGGGTTAAATCACCAAAAATGATTCCCGGGCGCGGCCACCGCTGCTGCCCACTGCTCCCCTCACCTCCCAGGGGGTGAACAAGGGGATGGGTCAAATGCAGAGGACAAATTTTATCACACCTAGTGTGTGTGTGACAATCATTGGTACTTTAACTAAACTTAAAATAATAAAAAAAAATGGTGTGCAGGTGGGAAGTGTGCAAAGTAAAACATCCTGGTTGGCAACCAGGAAGAGGCGTGTCCTGAGTGCCAAATCAGACAGTGGTAGTAAATGGAGGCAAACAGGAAGTGGAACAAAAAAAAGGGCGCTGGACAGGAAATGATACAAAATACAAGAAACTAATGATAACTATTGTGTTTTTCAACTTAAACAAGTTGAAAAACTTATTGGGGTGTTACCATTTAGTGGTCAATTGTACGGAATATGTACTGTACTGTGTAATCTACTAATAAAAGTTTCAGTCAAAATCAATCAATCAAAGATCATGACGAATATTGTTATAATTTAGGAACATTTTAACCAATTCCATCCATCCATCCATTTTCTACCGCTTATTCCCTTTGGGGTCGCGGGGGGCGCTGGAGCCTATCTCAGCTACAATCGGGCGGAAGGCGGCGTACACCCTGGACAAGTCGCCACCTCATCGCATTAACTGGTTTAAAACAAACGTTTGGATTGTTCCAGTTTTTTTTTTTACTGTTTATTGTCTGTAAGATATGAGATTTGTTACTTGAATATTAGAATGTTTTGTTCAGTTTTTTTATGGAGTCCTTAGCTTGAAATCTTTGAAATGTCAAGAAATAATTTGCCATTTGGTAGGATTGTGTTGTTGTTTTTAATTGGCAAGAGAAACAACAAGGTGGTCCTTGGAAAATGTTTTCTCCTAAGAACTTATGGTGCCCAAAAAGGTTGCGAAGCAGCTGTCATATAGGACATGGTAACTACTTTGTGTACCTACAGTTATTATTGTTGCCTTTAAAGTAGAGATGTCCGATAATATCGGCCTGCCGATATTACCGGCCGATAAATGCGTTAAAAAGTGATATCGGAAATTATCAATATCGTTTTGTTTTTTATCGGTGTCGGTTTTTTATTTTTATTTTTTTTATTTTTTTTTATTTTATTAAATCAACATAAAAACCACAAGATACACTTACAATTAGTGCACCAACCCCAAAAACCTCCCTCCCCCATTCACACTCATTCACACAAAAGGGTTGTTTCTTTCTGTTATTAATATTCTGGTTCCTACATTATATATCAATATATATCAATACAGTCTGCAAGGGATACAGTCCGTAAGCACACATGATTGTGCGTGCTGCTGGTCCACTAATAGTACTAACCTTTAACAGTTAATTTTATTCATTTTCATTAATTACTAGTTTCTATGTAACTGTTTTTATGTTGTTTTACTTTCTTTTTTATACAAGAAAATTTTTTTAATTTATTTATCTTATTTTATTTCATTATTTTTTTTTAAAAGTACCTTATCTTCACCATACCTGGTTGTCCAAATTAGGCATAATAATGTGTTAATTCCACGACTGCATATATCGGTTGATATCGGTATCGGTAATTAAAGAGTTGGACAATATCGGAATATCGGATATCGGCACAAGCCATTATCGGACATCCCTACTTTAAAGTCTAAAAAGTTGAAACTATTGTTCATTTTTATTTGACATTTCATGACAAGACACGCTAAGACTCACTTTTTTTCAAAGATTATTATTATGAGCTTTCAAATAAACAATATTTTTGTCCCAAATATATGTTTTTTACCCTTTATATTTTGTCTGTTTTCAGGTAACCTTTCAGTTTAATTATTGAGGCTGCTCTTCAAAGGATAGATAAAGGCTGCATTAATATTCAACTGGAATAACTTTCACCGATGGGGACAAAATTAATGGCGCCTTCGTCTAGAAGTGAATTAGATTCTTTATCTTTGGACTGAGTTGCTTTTGTTTTGTTTTTTAATATTGTTCTTATCGCTCACTGCAGACAATAATTTATTTTTTCCCAGAATAGGGAAAGTGTTCATTTAACAGTACAGCCCAGAAGCTTATGGGTAGCTGGCATTACTGAATATAATATAAGGATTGTAATATTTATCTAATACTCAGTGTAGTGGAAAGTATTCTTGACATCATCGCTTTTCAATCCTCAACATTAGTTTAAATTGTGATGCTTATTTAATATGATTCTGGATTAATTGACATTGTCCAAGAATTGATCTTTAAATACATTTTCAGGCCATCTCCTGGCTTACTTGTGTCAATATTCCATAAATCAGCAGCCAAAGGATGAGTTTTTGTAACCTGCAATCTATTTTGAAAAGTTTTATTGTAATTTATGTACCAAATAGTATTGCCAGAATCTGTTTGAATTAGGGATGTCAGATAATGGCTTTTTGCCGATATCCGATATTAATTACCGATACCTATATCAACCGATACAGATATCAACCGATATATACAGTCGTGGAATGAACACATTATTATGCCTAATTTGGACAACCAGGTATGGTGAAGATAAGGTACTTTTAAAAAAATTAATAAAACAAAATAAGATAAATAAATTAAAAACATTTTCTTGAATAAAAAAGAAATTAAAACAATATAAAAACAGTTACATAGAAACTAGTAATGAATGAAAATGAGTAAAATTAACAGTTAAAGGTTAGTACTATTAGTGGACCAGCAGCACGCACAATCATGTGTGCTTACGGACTGTATCCCTTGCAGACTGTATTGATATATATTGATATATAATGTAGGAACCAGAATATTAATAACAGAAAGAAACAACCCTTTTGTGTGAATGAGTGTGAATGGGGGAGGGAGGTTTTTTGGGTTGGTGCACTAATTGTAAGTGTATCTTGTGTTTTTTATGTTGATTTAATAAAAAACTAAAATAATTTTTAAAAAAACGATACAGATAATAAAAAAAACGATACCGTTAATTTCCGATATTACATTTTAACGCATTTATCGGCCGATAATGTCGGCAGGCCGATGTTATCGGGCATCTCTAGTTTGAATGGAGAATTGATTTTGAATCGAATAGGCACCGTTGTAAGATTTACTTCCCTACATTAAATATTAAATACTAAATATATAATATAATAATATTAAATATTTTAATTACTTTTTTTGTGTGTATTATCATATGATTTTTGCCCCGCCAAAAAACAACAACATAATTACAAGAATAATGCAACATATTATATGTATATACAAAACCCAAAACCAGTGAAGTTGGCACGTTGTGTAAATGGTAAATAAAAACAGAATACAATGATTTGCAAATCCTTTTCAACTTATATTCAATTGAATAGACTGCAAAGACAAGATACTTAATGTTGGAACTGAGAAACTTAATTTTTTTTTGAAAATAATCATTAACTTGGAATTTAATGGCAGCAACACATTGCAAAAAAGTTGGCTCAGAGGCATTTTTATCACTGTTACATGGCCTTTCCTTTTAACAACACTCAGTAAACATTTGGGAACTGAGGAGACCAATTTTTGAAGATTTTCAGGTGGAATTCTTTCCCATTCTTGCTTGATGTACAGCTTAAGTTGTTCAACAGTCTTTGTGGTATTTTATGCTTCATAATGTGCCGCACATTTTCAATGGGAGACAGGTCTGGACTACAGGCAGGCCAGTCTAGTACCCACACTCTTTTACTATGAAGCCACGCTGTTTATTAAACACATGCAGAATGTGGCTTGGCATTGTCTTGCTGAAATAAGCAGGGGCGTCCATGAAAAAGACGTTGCTTGGATGGCAACATATGTTGTTTCAAAACCTGTATCTACCTTTCAGCATTCAAGGTGCCTTCACAGATGTGTAAGTTACCCATGCCTTGGGCACTAATACACCCCCATACCATCACAGATGATGGCTTTTGAACTTTGCACCTATAACAGTCCGGATGGTTCTTTTCCTCAGTTCGTCCACAGTTTCCAAAAACAATTTTAAATGTGGAACACTTTTCCACTTTGCATCAGTCCATCTCAGATGAGTTCGGTCCTAGCGAAGCCGGCTGCGTTTCTGGGTGTTGTTGATAAATGGCTTTCGCTTTGCATAGTAGAGTTCTAACTTGCACTTACAGATGTAACGACGAACTACAGTTACTGACAGTGGTTTTCTGAAGTGTTCCAAAGCCCATGTGGTGATATCCTTTACACACTGATGTCGCTTTTTGATGCAGTACCGCCTGAGAGATCGAAGTTCACAGCCTTGCCGCTTACGTGCAGTGATTCCTCCAGATTCTCGGGAACTTTTGATGATATTACGGACCGTAGATGGTGAAATCCCTAAATTCCTTGCAATAGCTGGTTGAGAAATGTTGTTCTTAAACTGTTGGACAATTTGCTCACGCATTTGTTGACAAAGTGGTGACCCTCGCCCCATCCTTGTTTGTGAATGACTGAGCATTTCATGCCTGTTCACCTGTGGGATGTTCCAAATAAGTATACCTCAACTTTCTCAGTCTTTTTTGCCATTTTTGGCAGCTTTTTTGAAACATGTTGCAGGCATCAAATTCCAAATGAGCTAATATTTGCAAAAATGAACAACGTTTTCCAGTTCGAACATTAAATATCTTGTCTTTGCAGTCTATTCAATGGAATATAAGTTGAAAAGGATTTGCAAATCATTGTATTCTGTTTTTATTTACCATTTACACAACGTGCCGACTTCACTGGTTTTGGGGTTTGTACAACAAGGAATCATTTTAACAGAAATAATATGTTCCAGTGTCAAACTGTCACCATCAAAACCTCATCACTGGCTGTGCAGACTATAATTTCATAAGATGAATCAAAAAATGCCTCACAGGTACTTGAAGTTGCTAAAAGTAACTTCTTCTTAACTGTCATAAAGCGCAAAAAATAGAACAACCAAAATGAATAGTCACGCAGAAACAATCCAACTGTCACGATGAAGACATAAAGGGGAGTCGATTTACTTTTTAGCAGTCTTAATTATGGCATGTAAATGTAAAAATAAGTTAACCAGGTGGTAGAACAATAAAAACATTCTAGATTTGAATGGTACTGTCAGGTTCAAACACTGATGACATCTATTAAACAAGACAAGAAGCAAGGAATTACACAGAGACAGAATTCAATTCAGCTCAATTGAGGAGAAACGCGTAGACACTGTACCCTTTAGGGCGGCATGGCGCAGTGGGTAGAGCAACCGTGCCAGAAACCTGAGGCTTGCAGGATCGCTCCCTGCCTCTTACCATCCAAAAATCTCTGCCGTTGTGTCCTTGGGCGGGACACTTCACCCTTTGCCCCCGATGCCACTCACACCGGTGAATTGAATGATGAATGATAGGTGGTGGTCGGAGGGGCCGTTGGCGCAAATTGCAGCCACGCTTTCGTCAGTGTACCCCAGGGCAGCTGTGGCTATGAAAGTAGCTTACCACCACCAGGTGTGAATGAATGTTGGGTTCTACATGTAAAGCGACTTTGGGTACTTAGAAAAGCACTATATAAATCCCAGTTATTATTACCCTTGCACAGTGTCGTCCCACGCTCTGACGAAAGATTGTACGCCTCCTCTTTTATTTGGACTTTCCCTGATTACATGGCAACAGCTGTTTCTAAGGGGAGGGGGGGTCGTAAACAGTCGTCGCCCTTCTCACAAAACAGTTCAAAGAAAGGGTGCCTGTAGCGGGGTCAGGCCCTGCTTCCTCTCCGCTTTGTAGCTCTCGGGTCAAGACAAAATATTCCTATGGATTACAATACATCAAAGAAACCAACACCTTCATGTTGCTTCCCATCTTACACAGTGGAGTTTTACAAGCCTTTTGATTGGTAAGATCAAAGACAGCTTTTGTCTGCTCGCCGGGAACTCATTGAAACACAACGTTTTGTGATAACTTAGATACAATTATTCTGACAGGTACTTTATCAAAGATGGAATTGTATTGACCTGGGTCTTCCCTCCACCAGCTCGACGGGCCCACCGGTACCGGCGCCACCACCACCGGAACCAGCACCAGCACCAGCACCAGCACAAGGGCAGACGGGAGCGCAGGAAGCACAAGCGACACGGCGGTCACCACCACGACCAAAACCAAGGCCAAGTCTGAACCAAAACAAGATCGCCTCCCTTTCCCTCCTGTTCCTCTTTTCCTATTTATTACTCCTCCCACCTTTCCCTTATAACCGTGTCCTACCTTTTGGCTCCGCCCCCTTGTATCATAGTCAATTCCGAGGCCTGCCAAACTGTTGCCAGGCACCACCGGGACAATAGAAATCCCTTTGTATCTCTTTTTACTTTCATTTTCTTGTCTTGTGTCTTGACCCCAACTTCCGAAAATGACTCTTGTTTTTAAAAACTTTTTGTTTCCGGGCTTTGACGGAGAAGGTTCTAGTTTTATTGTTTGCCGTTGTTCTTGTCTTGTGTACTTTTACTTCTCGTTTAGGTCCGCCGTTCAGAACTGGCTTTGTTTGTTTCCATTTTGCAGCGTAAACAACACTTAATCACCTCAGCCTGTAAGAAGCTCCCACTGGCAGGAAGCAATAACCAGATTGAGACGTGTGGAATATTCCCACCCTGACAAAGTGTCCACAAGTCAGCAGTTCCCCACTGAACCGTGGATGGCTGGAAAAGTGTGTGTTACTTTTTGCTGACATCATTGTATCATTTGCTCATAATATAATACAAGTCATTTTCTTTCTTTTGGAATTAATTTTACAAGGAAAATGGCGAAAAAACATAAGTTAATTGAAGAAAAAAGCTCTTGGTTCTTAGAATTTATTATTTTTAAATTATTGTGGTTTTGTAGCAATATTACTCCTTTTATTTTAAGACACTTTTTTCTTGTAATATTGCGTCTTTATTCTCAAATTGCAATCATTCCCACACAATTATCAGTTTTTATTTTGTTGTAAAAGCTTGTAATATTGCTTATTTATTGTCATAATATTGTGAGTTATTTCTTTTCATACTATTGAGGCTTTTATCGTATTGCTAAACTTTATTCTCATTGAATAAAATATCCATACAAAATTTATTGAGTTCTTTTCTTGTAACTTAATTTTTTTTTCACAAAATGTTTGTACAAATATTAAAAAAAAAAATCATGTTTAATTTCTATACCAGTGGCTCTCAAGTAGCACCTCAGAATATACTCGGCTCCCCAAGCACCACCACAATGACCGTCATTAAAATACAGTAGCGTAGTAGGTATAAGTGTTCACTAAAAACAAGGCAGAGGTTTTATTCAACTATTTTTGCCCACTGTAACATTACACACAGTTTGAACAGTAACACCGTATTTGACTGGAGAAAAATAAAACACTGTACTTTAATCGAGCTATTCTTTGGCATACCTCTAGATGGAGTCATATCACTGTTTTATAGTATTATAAGTTTCTATAGAAAAAAATCAGATTTTACTTTTCATCCAATTCTAACTTTTTTCATGCAATATTACAACTTTAATCCCAGAAATCTGTACAAACAAAAAAATCCTTGCAAAATGTTCATGTTTCCCGCGACCCCGTAATAATAGAAGAATGGACTTTATTGTCATTATATTTGCATATAACGAGATTAAGGACTCCAACTTAAGGTGCGGTAGTGGGAACAAATATAGGATAAAAATAAATGACACAAGAGGTAATAAAGATAAAACTAAGAATTGAAATAAACAGACTTATATCCAATAAAAAATAATAAGCAATCCTGTACAATATGTAAATATATGTGGGCTTTGTACCGAGGATGTCGTTGTGGCTTGTGCAGCCCTTTGAGACACTTGTGATTTAGGGCTATATAAATAAACATTGATTGATTGATTGAATATACAAAACACTATACAAAATACTGTACAATATACAGAACAAGACAAGAGTAATAAATAACAATCAGTGTCGGATGTATTGCACTCGAAGGGTAATATTGCACAGTAGGGTATTAAGGTAGGATATTATATAGGAGTGAATTATGTATTATAAGTTAGAGTTCAGTAAGGGACAAGCGGTAGGTAATGGATGGATGGATGTTCATGTTTTTTATTTGTATTAATATTATATTACACTTATGAATCATGAGTTTATTTCTCACAAAAATGTTATTCGTCACTGACTTCTGCCTTTTTTCCTTGTTATATTTCTGTTTATTCTTCAGCAACATCATCATTTTTTGTTATATTGCCACGTTATTTGCATGAATTGTGATTTTCTTCCCTCACAAATTACCCTAACATCATCTTGTAGTATTACAATGTTATTCTCTTAAAATAAATCGAAATGAAAATTTTGACTATATTTTAGCAAAATAGGATTATAAATAGTGTCATGTTAGATACAGACTTCATCCTTATAGCTTTGTATTTTTTTTATTTTTATGAAATGTTTTTAAATGCTCATATTATGATTCAATGTATACAATATTGTGATCTTTTTCTTACAAAATGACAACTATCTGGCCCTTTTTTTCTTGTTATGGTCTTGTAAAACTTCCATTTGATTCTTTAGCAACAAGACACATCGTAATATTAGGAGGGTTTTTTTCGGCGTGGCGCAGTGGTAGAGTGGCCGTGCGCGACCCGAGGGTCCCTGGTTCAATCCCCACCTAGTACCAACCTCGTCATGTCCGTTGTGTCCTGAGCAAGACACTTCACCCTTGCTCCTGATGGGTGCTGGTTAGCGCCTTGCATGGCAGCTCCCTCCATCAGTGTGTGAATGTGTGTGTGAATGGGTAAATGTGGAAGTAGTGTCAAAGCGCTTTGAGTACCTTGAAGGTAGAAAAGCGCTACACAAGTACAACCCATTTATTTATTTATAATTGTGTGAATGCTCCAAAGCATTCACACAATTATATGGTTTTCTACACCAAAATTCATCTATTTATTATTATTCAACAACTTCAACTTCTTCTTCTCCAGATTTTGGCGCGCTCTACCTTCCACATTTTTCACCCGATTCAAACTGTTCCAACTTCAAACTGTTCAGCCTATTCTGGAATCGCAGGCTTTTCTTTGACAAATTCCAAAAATTCTCAGATTTCCCAGAATTCCAGGTTTTCCGGGACATTTTTCCCATTCAAAATGAATTGGCCATTTTTGAAACTTCCACCATTTCCACATTTTTTTAACCGATTTAATCCATTCCACCGTCAACATATTTCACTCATCAAACTATAATTTTTTTAAGTTAAAAAAAATTCCAGGAATTCACAGAATTCCCGTTTTTTCAAACCCTTTTTTGACCCTTTTTTCTGGCGACTACTCCTTCCACATTTTTCAACACATTTCAACCGTTCCACCGTCAAAACATTCCTCTTAATCAGGATAAAAAACAAAGTTGTTTTTGTGAACTGGAAAAATTCCCGGTTTTCCCGAAATTCCAGGAATTTCGTAATACCGTTTCTCAATTCAACATGTTACTACTTTAACATTTCGCGACCGATTTGAAAAATTCCAACATCAACCATTTTAATTATTTTCCAAAAAATTCCCGCTTTTCCCGAAATTCCCAATTTTTGCTGAAATTCCCATTGAAATGGCATTCTTCAAAGTTCCACAACTTCCACATGTTTCATCTGATTCAAATCGTTCCAACTTCAAAATATTCAGCCTGTTCAGGAATTGGGTGCTCTACTTCAAAAATAAATAAAACAATTCCCAGATTTCCCATAATTCCTTCTTTTTTTTTTGCATTCTCCCCATTCAAAATTAATTGGCCATTTTTCAAACTTGCACAATTCCCACATTCTTCAACCGATTCAAACCATTCCACCCATAGCACATTCCACCATTCTGGAAATTCAAACTACCCTTTTTCCAGGTTAAAAAAAATTCCAGCTTTTCCCCAAATTCCCTAATACCATTTACTACTTCAACATTTCTTGACCGATTTAAACAATTCCAATACCAACCAATTCAGCTCATTCAGGACAATTATGCTCCTAATCATTTTCAAAAAATCCAATTTTTCCCCAAATTTCCAGGAAGTTCCCATTGAAATGAATGGAACATTTTTACAAGTTGCACAATTCCCACATGTTTCAACCTATTCAAACCATTCCAACATTAACACATTCCACTCATCCTGGACATTCCAAATAACACTTTCCCAAGTTCCAAACCAATTCCGGTTTTCTTGGAAATTCAAACGCTTCAACATTCAAACCATTCCTACATTCATCCTACATTCCATTAGTATTTCAGTTCAGCGTCAGCTCTTCAACATTCAAACCATTCCAACATTCAAACTATTCTTACATGCATACTACATTCTGTCAGCATTTCAGTTCAACTTCAGCATTGGAACATTCACACGCAATTCCTTCAGGAATTGCCTCTTCTAGTTATTCCACAACTTCAACTTCTTCTTCTCTAGATTTTGGCGCGCTCTACATTCCACATTTTTTACCCGATTCAAACCGTTCCCACTTCAAAATATTCAGCCTGTTCGGGAATTGTGTGCTCTCTTTCAACAATTATTTTATAAAAAATTCCCTGATTTCCTATAATTCCCAGTCTTCAGGGACATTTTCCCCATTCAAAATGAATTATCCATTTTTCAAACTTCCACCATTCCCACATTTTTCAACCGATTCAAACCATTCCACCTTCAACACGTTCAACTCATGCTGGACATTCAAACTCTTCAACATTCAAACCATTCCAGCATTCGAACTATTCTTACATTCATACTACATTCTGCCAGCATTTCAGTTCAACTTCAGCATTGGAGCATTCACACGCAATTCCTCCAGGAATTGCCTCAGTTTATTTTAACTTTATTGACATAAAAGTTGAGTTTGTTTATTCAGGACAATGCACATTAACAATCTGATTTACAGACTGTAAATGAGCCAAATTATAGCCCATTTGCTAATTTACATGTGTTAGTATCAGATCTTTTTCTTTGTGAGGGACATTTTCGGCTAAATGTGTGTGTCGGTGCATGTAGAAACAGATGACAGCGATAAATGCATCCCTATGTATCTCCAAAGCAGGGATTGAGTCTGATAGAAGAAGCCTTCCTTTGCCGCGCTTCACTGACAAGTTAAAATTATGTTTTTTTTCTTCTAAATCCTCCAGTAAAAGCTGCAGTTTGTGGGATTATGTCCAAACCACTGACTCCAATGTTATCATTTTCTTCTATTTCCCCTTCCCCTACTTCTTACTTTCATGTGTTTATTTGATGGCTGGTCCTCACCAGAGACTGATTTCACCACCTCGACTGTCTTCTTTATGTGACACACAGTGGAGGAGCACACACCAATTCAACCATCTTTAGTAAGTAGGAACACAGAACCCCTTTATGTTGTCTAACTGCATGCTTCCACGGGTGTAATTCCCATGCAGAATAGTGTGACATCATAGCTTGTAGTCCATATGGAGTCTACTGACAGATATAAGTTTGAACTATACGCTATTTTCTAACAGAAACCAGTGAAGTTGGCACGTTGTGTAAATCGTAAATAAAAACAGAATACAATGATTTGCAAATCCTTTTCAACCCATATATAGACTGCAAAGACAAAATATTTTAATGTTCGAACTGAGAAACTAATTGTTTTTTTGCAAATAATCATTAACTTAGAATTTAATGGCAGCAACACATTGCAAAAACTTTGTCACAGGGGCATGTTCACCACTGTGTTGCATGGCCTTTCCTTTTAACAACACTCAGTAAACGTTTGGGAACTGAAGAGACCAATTTTTGAAGCTTTTCAGGTGGAATTCTTTCCCATTCTTGCTTGATGTACAGCTTAAGTTGTTCAACAGTCCGGGGGTCTCCTTTGTGGTATTTTAGGCTTCATAATGCGCTACACATTTTCAATGGGAGACAGTTCTGGACTACAGGCAGGACAGTCAAGTACCCGCACTCCTTTACTATGAAGCAATGCTGTTGTAGCACATGCAGATTGTGGCTTGACATTGTCTTGCTGAAATAAGCAGGGGCGTCCATGAAAAAGATGTTGCTTGGATGACAACATACTGTATGTCGCTCCAAAACCTGTATGTACCTTTCAGCATTAATGGTGCCTTCACAGATGTGTAAGATACGCATGCCTTGGGCACTAATACACCCCCATACCATCACAGATGCTGGCTTTTGAACTTTGCGCCTATAACAGTCCGGATGGTTCTTTTCCTCTTTGGTCCGGAGGACGCAACGTCCACAGTTTCCAAAAATAATTTGAAATGTGGACTCGTCAGACCACAGAACACTTTTCTACTTTGTCAGTCCATCGATAAGCTCGGGCCCAGCAAAGCTGGCGGTGTTTCTGGGTGTTGTTGATAAAGGGCTTTCGCTGTGCATTGTAGAGTTTTACCTTGCACTTACAGATGTAGCGACCAACTGTAGTTACTGACAGTGGTTTTCTGAAGTGTTCCTGAGCCCATGTGACGATATCCTTTACACACTGATGTCACTTTTTGATGCAGTACCACCTGAGGGATCGAAAGACACAGGCTTTCCCGCTTACGTGCAGTGATTTCTCCAGATTCTTTGAACCTTTTGATGATATTACGGACCGTAGATGGTGAAATCCTTAAATTCCTTGCAATAGCTCGTTGAAAAATGTTGTTCTTAAACTGTTCGAATATTTGCTCACGCATTTGTTCACAAAGTGGTGACCCTTGCCCCATCCTTGTTTGTGAATGACTGAGCATTTCATGAAAGCTGCTTTTATACCCAATCATGGTACCCACCTGTTCCCAATTAGTCCGTTCACCTGTGGAATGTTCCAAATAAGTGTTTGATGAACATTCCTCAACTTTTTTGCCACTTTTTTAAACATGTTGCAGGCATCAAATTCCAAATGAGCGAATATATGCAAAAAATAACTAAGTTTACCAGTTCGAACTATAAATATCTTGTCTTTGCAGTCTATTCAATTGAATATATGTTGAAAAGGATTTGCAAATCATTTGCACAACGTGCCAACTTCACTGGTTTTGGGTTTTGTATGAGCCAGTATGCCCCACAACAAGAAGACGGAGGAAAATAAGGAACTCTTTGGCTACAAAGCGTCAGACTTAAATGCCGGCCTCGCGCAAAGCTCTTTGGGTAAATCTCTACCATATATGGAGGTATACGCTGACGTCACTTTGGGGGAAACATCACTAATTGTGGCAAATTCCAAATGGTTTGTTTGGAGGAAGTATAAAGGAGGGCAAGATTGTTTTGTAAATATCTCTGCCATGCTTCCATGGTTTGATTTCAAATTTTCTGGACTTATGCAGATCCCAAATACACAAACAGGTACTAATGGGTAATAAAAGTTGGTTCTGCATAATACGTCCCCTTGAATCGTTTTTTCTTTTATATTAGGATTTTTTGGGGGGGGATCTAAAATTGCAAGTTGTTTCATTTAAAAATCATTACAGAAATTTACAAAATTTACAAGCATTACAAAAAATCCAACGTATTACCTTTTTATGGTAAACATTTTCTCATAATTTCCCACCAAAACATCCTGCAAAACTACAGCATTATTTAGTATTTACAATGAAAATGTCCTCACTATACACAAATGGTCATATTATTAGCACTTCTTATCATATTGGGAAATTGTAACATTATTTTCAAAGAATTCACACTTTATTCATAATACAAGTTTATATTTAAAAACATTGCATGCATTTTTCTCCTAATGCTACAACTTTATTGTGCATTTATACAATGCAAATTTGTTGACATTTTTGGAAAAAATATTCATAAATAATTGCACAAAATTATTTTTGCTAGAATAACCAATTTATTTTGGTTCTTTATCATATTGGGAAATGTTAACATTATTTTCATAGAATTCAAATTGTTTTCATAGTACAAGTTTATATTTGGCCCTGCGATGAGGTGGCGACTTGTCCAGGGTGTACACCGCCTTCCGCCCATGTGCAGCTGGGATAGGCTCCACCACCCCCCGCCACCCCATAAAGAACAAGCGGAAGAAAATGGATTATATTTAAAAAAAAAAAATGCATGCATTTTTCTCATAATACTACAACTTTATTGTGCAATACAGTTAAGACATTTTTGGAAAAATATTCATAAATAATACTACATAATTATTTTTGTTAGAATTACTAATTTATCCTCTTAATATGACTTTTGATGCTTTTTAATCATCATATTATTTTACTCAGTATAGTGTACTCACTGAGTTATCTTTTTTATAGCAAAATTATGACTTTCCATCCATACATCCATTATTTTTCTACCGTTTGTCTCTCTCGGGGTCGCGGGGGGTGCTGGACTTAGTTCGTGTAAAATAAGTATTTTAAGTAGATTTGTAAAAAAATTAATATAATAATAACAACATTTTAGGTGTACATTATCCCTGGTGGTGCAATGTTACCTGCATCTGTCTTTCATGGGAGAAGACTGCGTTCGATTCCCAGCCAGGCGTGTGTGTCAGGAAACAACAACAAAAAAAAAGCCAAACGCATTCACGCATCTGACTCTTTGCCCTTGAAGTCGAAATTTAAAACAAAATGTCAACTTTAGTCCTCTCATATTTTGAAGTTTGTTTCATTTCAGTACTTAATTTTTACATATATCTTAGACTTAGACTCAGACAAGGGAAATTGTTCCACACAGTAGCTCAGTTACAATGATGGAAAGTGTGAGGATGGAAAGGACAATGCAGGTATAATATAGCGATATAAAATATAACATATATACGTAATATTTACATAATATATGTACAGTATATTATATATACTGATATATTATGTCTATATCATATATACAATATATAACAATTACCATGTACAATATTACAGTATATGTGACAGCTGCAGCATAAAATAGAGAGTAAATCCAGCAGAAAATAGAAAATAGACATCATCATCATCATCATCATATCAACCCTTAATATTTATTTTCGTGGATTCGCAAAGGTTTTTCTTGCAATATAACTGTTTTGCCATAATTTGATTAAGTAGAATTAGAACTGATCCATACTTTACCAGTTGTCTAATGTTCTTTATTTGTTTTCTGTCTTTACTGGCTGCTCACACTGCTATGATGTCACACTGTTTGCACATATATGAGGAGTATCTATAATACTTAGACAACGACATTCATCCTCCGCCACTGTTTGCCTCCTCTCACCTTGGCGGTGACTGAGAATAACGGCCATCCTCCACCTCTTATCGTTTTAATTAATCTTCTGCATGTCTAATTAGCGAGCTGCATTATCTGCAGCACTGCGAGCTGGGGTCATCATGGCGGACACACGTCCGGCACACACAAGTCATCCTAATCAGTTTTTTGCTGCTATCCCAAAATACTTTCTTTGCATGTCATTTTTATATTGAAGCAGAAAACATGCAGGCTCAAGACTACTTCATGCATTAAGAGCTGCTTGTGGTTAACAAACAGGCAAGATTAGAGACCATTGCTTATTGTTTTGCAATCTTTTGTGCCCGCACACATCATAATTAGTGGCAAATTAGGACGGCGAATCAGTGCCACAAAGCAATAAAAAAAAAAATTTTAAGTCTTAATGATACTCGAATAAAGTCATATTTTACTAAATAACAAGTCTTAATTTGACAGGGGTGATTTCATTCAGGTTTTTATCTTAAAGGGGAAAACATTGTTGTGGAAGTCGCTTCCTAACACCTGGCCACACCTGGTGTCAATCAGCCGGCTGCTATTTAGACCTGCTCTGCCCTCCAGTCAGTGCTGGAGTATTGTCATTGTACAAACCCCGTTTCCATATAAGTTGGGAAATTGTGTTAGATGTAAATATAAACGGAATACAATGATTTGCAAATCCTTTTCAACCCATATTCAATTGAATGCACTACAAAGAAAAGATATTTGACTTATAAACTGTATTTTTTTTTGCAAATAATAATTAACTTATAATTTCATGGCTGCAACACCTGCCAAAGTAGTTGGGAAAGGGCATGTTCACCACTGTGTTACATCACTTTTTCTTTTAACAACACTCAGTGAACATTTGGAAACTGAGGAGACACATTTTTTAAGCTTCTCGGGTGGAATTCTTTCCCATTCTTGCTTGATGTACAGCTTAAGTTGTTCAACAGTCCGGGGTTCTCTGTTGTGGCATTTTAGGCTTCATAATGCGCCACACATTTTCAATAGGAGACAGATCTGGACTACAGGCAGGCAAGTCTAGTACCAGCGCTCTTTTACTATGAAGCCACGTTGATGTAACACGTGGCTTGGCATTGTCTTGCTGAAATAAGCAGGGGCGTCCATGGTAACGTTGCTTGGATGGCAACATATGTTGCTCCAAAACCTGTATGTACCTTTCAGCATTAATGGCGCCTTCACAGATGTGTAAGTTACCCATGTCTTGGGCACTAATACACCCCCATACCATCACAGATGCTGGCTTTTCAACTTTGCGCCTATAACATACCGGATGGTTATTTTCCTCTGACGTCCACAGTTTCCAAAAACAATTTGAAATGTGGACTCGTCAGACCACAGAACACTTTTCCACTTTGTATCAGTCCATCTTAGATGAGCTCAAACCCAGCAAAGCCGACGGCGTTTCTGGGTGTTGTTGATAAACAATTTTCGCCTTGCACAGGAGAGTTTTAACTTGCACTTACAGAAGTAGCAACCAACTGTAGTTACTGACAGTGGGTTTCTGAAGTGTTCCTGAGCCCATGTGGTGATATCCTCTACACACTGATGTCGCTTGTTGATGCAGTACAGCCTGAGGGATCGAAGGTCACGGGCTTAGCTGCTTACGGGCAGTGACTTCTCCAGATTCTCTGAACCCTTTGATGATATTACGGACCGTAGATGGTGAAATCCCTAAATTCCTTGCAATAGCTGGTTGAGAAAGGTTTTTCTTAAACTGTTCAACAATTTGCTCACGCATTTGTTGACAAAGTGATGGCCGTCGCCCCATCCTTGTTTGTGAATGACTGAGCATTTCATGATATCTACTTTTATACCCAATCATGGCACCCACCTGTTCCCAATTTGCCTGTTCACCTGTGGGATGTTCCAAATAAGTGTTTGATGAGCATTCCTCAACTTTATCAGTATTTATTGCCACCTTTCCCAACTTCTTTGTCACGTGTTGCTGGCATCAAATTCTAAAGTTAATGATTATTTGCAAATTAAAAAATGTTTATCAGTTTGAACATCAAATATGTTGTCTTTGTAGCATATTCAACTGAATATGTGTTGAAAATGATTTGCAAATCATTGTATTCCGTTTATATTGACATCTAACACAATTTCCCAACTCATATGGAAACGGGGTTTGTACTTTATTGATCCCTGGGGGAGATTCAGCACCACACACCTCACAATAGACAATAAATACTATACAGTATTATTCACATGTGAGTAGTGTAAATATATTATACATATATTCTACATTTAAGTGCAGTCAAGGAACATGTGCATTAGACAGTCTGATGGCTGTCGGTATGAAGGACCTCCTGTGTCGTTCCGTGTTGCATTTTGGGAGTCTGAGCCTTCCACTGAACGTGCTCATTCTCTCCGCCAGGTCCGAGTGTAGTGGGTGGGAGGTGTTGTCCATAATGGCTACGAGCTTTACTAGACTTCTCCTCTCTGACACCACCGCCAGAGAGTCTAGCTCCACTCCCACCACGTTACTGGCCTTCTCTACCAACTTGTCCAGCCTGTTTGCGTCCCTCGCTCTCAGTCCGCTGCCCCAGCAGGCCACGCCGTACAAGAAGGCGCCCGCCACTACCGACTCGTAGAACATCTAAAACTTTAAAACTCTACTATGCAATGCAAAACCCATTTATCAACAACGCCCAGAAACGATTTACACAATGCGCCAACTTCACTTGTTTTGGGTTTTGTATATAAAATATAAAAAGCGCAAAACGAATCGCAACTGGAATTTTTTGAGAGAAAAATCCCAATTGTTTTTTTTCTCAAAATCGTGCAGCCCTAGTAATAATGCAAAATAATAACAGGATTTCAGTACAAAATAAAGTCCTTGTTCAAAAAAGAATAAAGTTGTAATATTCAGATAAAAAATGTTGCACGAAAAAGTCAATTTTTTTCTCAAGAAAAAGTAAAGTACGTACAACATCTGTTGATTCAAATACACACAAATGCAAAGAGACAAAAAAATCATTTTTTACTCTCAAAACTTTTTTTTTTCCACCCTAACCTTCCTGCTGCCGTTCACTTGCGGTGATAGTGCGCGTCGTTCCCCTTGCACCTCATCCCGTCCAAACACAAATGCATTGAGCTGTTGCATTAACCTTTCTTGCTCTCTTATCTGATCCTATCTGGGATCGTTGAAAATGCCTGGCAGACTGGCGTGACGACTGAACGCGGCTTTGACTGTGCACACATGAGATAAGTTAAAGTCCCCGACCGAATTCCACTTAAGGCCTCATCTACAAAAATCCCGAATAATAAGCGCTAAACAGTGTGTGCAAAAAAAAAAAAAAAAAAAATGCATGTACTTTACTAGGTGTGTACTTTTGCAGGTGATCTACTAATAATGCATGCACAGTTTCCAAAAATAAAATGGGAAAGTGGTGCAGACTACCTTATTTAAATGAGAATGTTGCATGTACTACTGGCTGTCACCATGGAGACACTCATTTCCTGCTCATCCGTGGCATCCAGCTGTGTTGTTTTGTTATGTTGAACTTGCAGCAGAAAACTATATGTGTCACTGTGGAGGGAGGTGTGGCCAGCGCGCCTGCAGGAGCAAAGGTCACCGCCTCTGTCTATGGTGCCGAGGACGAGCCCCACCGGATGGGGGCGGGGCATGTGCTGACGGCGAGACACAGCTGACAGGTGATTAGATTTCCCAGGTGGTACGTGTTAATCTAATCATCTGTTTTCTTTAACAGTAAGCGGCCGAGAGCAAGGGGGGGAGAGAGGATACGGACGTGACCGAAAAGCCACGATCTGCGGGAGAAAGACTTTGATCAAATCTATGTGCATTAAAAACTTTGTTAAAAACTGCTCTTGTTTTTTTGGTGTTCTTGACGTTGCCTGGTGTAATACACCCAATTAGTCCCCTTTTTACGATAAAACACTTTACAGGTTTTGTTAGATAAATTATGTACTTAGTTGTCTTTTAACTATGTTGTATTTAGGCTAGTTAAATTTCCCTATTAATAACACATTAGAGAAGACCACATCAGACACATCACAATACCATAGCTAGCCATCGTCAGATGCTCATAATTACTACAAACCCCAAAACCAGTGAAGTTGGCACGTTGTGTAAATGGTAAATAAAAACAGAATACAATGAATTGCAAATCCTTTTCAACCTATATTCAATTGAATAGACTGCAAAGACAGGATACTTAACATTCGAACTGGTAAACTGTGTTCTTCTTTGCAAATATTAGCTCATTTGGAATTGGATGACTGCAACATGATTCAAAAAAGCTGGCACAAGTGGCAAAAAAGACTGAGAAAGTTGAGGAATGCTCATCAAACACTTATTTGGAACATCCCACAGGTGAACAGGCTAATTGAGAACAGGTGGGTGCCATGATTGGGTATAAAAGCAGCTTCCATCAAATGCTCAGTCATTCACAAACAAGGATGGGGCGAGGGTCACCACTTTGTGAACAAATGCGTGAGCAAATTTTTGAACAGTTTAAGAACAACCTTTCTCAACGAGCTATTGCAAGGAATTTAGGGATTTCACCATCTACGGTCCGTAATATCATCAAAAGGTTCAAAGAATCTGGAGAAATCACTGCACGTAAGCGATGATATTACGGATCTTCGATCCCTCAGGCGGTACTGCATCAAAAAGCGACATCAGTGTGTAAAGGATATCACCACATTGGCTCAGAAAACCACTGTTAGTAACTATAGATGGTCGCTTCATCTGTAAGTGCAAGTTAAAACTCTACTATGCAAAGCAAAAAACATTTATCAACAACACCCAGACACACCGCCGTCTTCGCTGGGCCTGAGCTCATCTAAGACGGACTGATGTTAAGTGGAAAAGTGTTCTGTGGTCTGACGAGTGCAGATTTCAAATTGTTTTTGGAAACTATGGATGTCGTGTCCGCCGCAACAAAGAGGAAAAGAACCATCCGGATTGTTATAGGCGCAAAGTTGAAAAGCCAGCATCTGTGATGGTATGGGGGTGTATTAGTGCCCAAGACATGGGTAACTTACACATCTGTGAAGGCGCCATTAATGCTGAAAGGTACATACAGGTTTTGGAGCAACATATGTTGCCATCCAAGCAATGTCTTTTTCATGGACGCCCCTGCTTATTTCAGCAAGATAATGTCAAGCTACGTGTTACAGCAGCGTGTCTTCATAGTAAAAGAGTGCGGGTACTAGACTGGCCTGCCTGTAGTCCAGACCTGTCTCCCATTGAAAATGTGTGGCGCATTATGAAGCCTAAAATACCACAACGGAGACCCCCGGACTGTTGAACAACTTAAGCTGTACATCAAGCAAGAATGGGAAAGAATTCCACCTGAAAAGCTTCAAAAATTGGTCTCCTCAGTTCCCAAACGTTTACTGAGTGTTGTTAAAAGGAAAGGCCATGTAACACAGTGGTAAAAAATGCCCCTGTGCCAACTTTTTTGCAATGTGGTGCTGCCATTAAATTCTAAGTTAATGATTATTTGCAAAAAAAAATTAAGTTTCTCAGTTCGAACAATAAGTATCTTGTCTTTGCAGTCTATTCAATTGAATATAAGTTGAAAAGGATTTGCAAATCATTGTATTTTGTTTTTATTTACGAATTACACAACGTGCCAACTTCACTGGTTTTGGGTTTTGTAGTTCCAATAATGCTTAAAACGACCAAAATACTGTTATATGTTACCATGAACTTGCCTGTTACTGTTTCTGGAGGTTGTTTAGAGGTCTTTATAGGCAGAGGGGGCTAACATCGTTAAACCTAGCAGTTTTGTCACTATCTACACTGCAAAAAGTCAGTGTTCAAAAACAAGAAAAAAAAATACAAAAATTAGGGGTATCTTATTTGAACTAAGCAAAATGATCTGCCAATAGAACAAGAAAATTCAGCGTGTCAAGACTTTCCAAAACAAGTAAAATTAACTAACCTCAATGAACCCAAAAATACCTTAAAATAAGTATATTCTCACGAATAACAAGTACACTTTTCTTGGTCGAAAAAAAAATTAGACCTTTTTGCTCAATATAAATAAATGATAAATGGGTTGTACTTGTATAGCGCTTTTCTACCTTCAAGGTACTCAAAGCGCTTTGACACTACTTCCACATTTACCCATTCACACACACATTCACACACTGATGGAGGGAGCTGCCATGCAAGGCGCTAACCAGCACCCATCAGGAGCAAGGGTGAAGTGTCTTGCTCAGGACACAATGGACATGACGATATGTTGAAAAATATTCTTAAATGAAGTAAATGCTAGTGCCATTATCTTGACATAATGATATGCGCTCGGCATTACATTTCTTGAAACCAACAACCTTATACTAAAAACTAATTTATTGTTCTTAATGGAAAGGCAACAAGGCAGCCGCTTGTTACTCTCGGGGTCTACTAGCCGCTCAGGCAAATCATATTGTCTAAAAATGCATTTTTCCATCAATAACATGACATCATCGCACCAAGTGCGTGCTCTTTCAGTCAATTAGTGCGCATATATACAGCCCAGCCAACAATGTTTTAATTGTAATTTTGAAGAATTCATCTGAATGTGCATGAACTATTTCTGTTCAAAATTGTTAGAAATGTCACATGTTAAATGTTTAAATATTAACTGTCAGTTTACTGTACTGTGCCAACTGTACTACTTTATGAGTCTATGTTTTCTATTGTTTCATTGAAAATAAAACAGCAAAGTCCATTTGGCTGTCATCTGTTTTAATTATGAGACACAATTGTGTCAAAGTCATGATTTTTTGGTTCATGCTTGAAATAAGAAATTATTACTTTAAAAAAGTAGTTTTATACTTGTGAGTGTTGATGACACAGCTTTGCAACACTTAATATTCTAGTTTCAAGCATGTTTTACTCAATATAGGTAATCAAATCTCAGCAACAAGCTATAATATCTTACTGAGATCATTTAGGACCAAAACCCTTAAAACAAGTAAAACACTTTAACATAAAATCTGCTTAGTGAGAAGAATGATCTTATCAGACAGAAAATAAGCAAATATCACCCTTATTTGAGATATTTCATCTTACTTAGATTTCAGTTTTTGCAGGGTAGAACACACAGAAAAAGGAAAGACGTGTGGTTTTGTCTCACATAAGGATTGTGGATGATGAGCATTCCCCAATTCTCTCAAAAAATGCAGTTTGAATAAACAAAATGGACTTCATGTACAATTTTTACGACGGTGATGTGTCCTTAGAGCCTGTTTATGAGCACCAAGCATGAGTTATTAGTTATTGCTTGCACTTTACATGAGCGCACCTTCAGGGTGTTATGATCCGTTGCCCGGATCATAGTTTATTTACGTTCTGTTTCAGCACCCTGGTTTTGTGTCTCCTTGGTTGCCATGGTTATTTATTAGTGTCACCTGCCTCTGATTAGTGTCCGGGAGGCTCACCTGTTCCTGGGCACTAATCAGAGAGCTGTTTAGTCCTGCTTTTTCACCTCACTCCTGCTTTTGCTTGCTTTAGGCAACTGTTACGGTAGTCCAGTGTGTTCCTTGAGCTGAACTTTGTCTTATGTGTTTTCACGTTCGCTATTCTGTTAGCTTTCCTTGTGTTGTTTGTTTGTTCCTGCCTGATTTATTGGACAATAAATCATCTCCTACCTGCACGCCTTCTTCGGAGTTCCTGTTGCGTCATCGTCGGAAGAACCACCCGCACGCTGCAAAAACTGAATTCTAAGTAAGATTGAATATCTCAAATAAGGGTGATATTTGCCTATTTTCTGTCTGATAAGATAAGTCTTCGCACTAAGCAGATTTTATGTTAGTGTTTTACTTGTTTTAAGGGTTTTGGTCCTAAATGATCTCAGTAAGATATTAGACTTAGACTTCCTTTTTATTGTAATTCAAATTTGAACTTTACAGCACAGATAAGAACAAAATTTCGTTACATAAGCTCATGGTAGTGCAGGATAAAAAAACAATAAGGTGCATATATAAATAAATAAATATATACATAATATATATATAAATAGATTACTGTACAGATAAATATATTGCACTTTTTCCACATGCATCCACGTTTATGGATGTATGTTATATTGGCCCTAGTGTGTGAATGTGAATGTTGTCTGTCTATCTGTGTTGGCCCTGCAATGAGGTGGCGATTTGTCCAGGGTGTAAACCACCTTCCGCCCGATTGTAGCTGAGATAGGCTCCAGCGACCCCAAAGGGAATAAGCGGTAGAAAATGGATGGATGGATGGATGGAGTTAATCCATTTTGGGGGGAGTCGAGGGGATAATTTAATTATGATGCCTTCAATAGTATTACGGTCTGAGGGAAGAAGCTGTTACAGAACCTGGAGGCTGCGGAACCTCTAGAAAGAGGTCTCTAGTCTAGGTCTAGAGCAGGGGTCGGCAACCCGCGGCTCTTTAGCGCCGCCCTAGTGGCTCTCTGGAGCTTTTTTAAAAATGTATGAAAAATGGCAAAATATGAGGGGGAAAAAATAATTTTTTGTTTTAATATGGTTTCTGTAGGAGGACAAACATGACACCAGCCTCCCTAATTGTTACAAAGCACACTGTTTATATTAAACATGCTTCACTGATTCGAGTATTTGGCGAGCGCCGTTTTGTCCTACTAATTTTGGCAGTCCTTGAACTCACCATAGTTTGTTTACATGTATACCTTTCTCCGACTTTCTAGGACGTGTTTTATGCCACTTCTTTTTCTGTCTCATTTTGTCCACCAAACTTTTAACGTTGTGCATGAAAGGTGAGTTTTGTTGATGTTATTGACTTGTGTGGAGTGCTAATCAGACATATTTGGTCACTGCATACTTGCCAACCCTCCCGAATTTTCCGGGAGACTCCTGAAATTCAGCGCCTCTCCCAAAAAACTCCCGGGACAAATATTCTCCCGAAAATCTCCCGATTTTCAGCCGGAGCTGGAAGTCACGCCCCCTCCAGCTCCATGCAGACCTGAGTGAGGACAGCCTTTTTTCATGACGGGAGGACAACAGGGTGACAAGAACTAAATCATCCAGACTAGAGATAAATTGCATTATTATGTTTATTTTACCTAAAAATATATTTATTAATTAAAAAAAAAAAAAAAAAAAACTAAATACATTTTTACTATATTTTGCTAAAAACATCAAAATTTATTGTATTTTTATTTGTATTTTTTCGTGACTCCTTATTACATCCAGCCATAGAATTATACATTAAAATAAACATATTTCAAATAATTTATTTTAAATTATCATAATAATTAATTTAAAATGACCATAGGTGGGTGTACCCCGCCTTCCGCCCGATTGTAGCTGAGATAGGCTCCAGCGCCCCCCGCGACCCCGAAGGGAATAAGCGGTAGGAAAAGATGGATGGATGGATATTTAATTATTAAAATAATTGCTTGTTTATCAACAACTTTAGCATTTTATTCATTACATTTTGAAACTCTCAGAAGCCAAGTTATGTTATATTCCTTAATATTTATTTATGCAAGTTTGAAGTATCAATTATCTAAACACAGTTTTGTTTGCATATTTTCAGGATGTAGATATATATATATATATATATATATATATATATATATAATATGTATGAAATACTTGACTTGGTGACTAGCTGTCAATATACTCCTCCCCTCTTAACCCCCCCCACCTCCCAAAATCGGAGGTCTCAAGGTTGGCAAGTATGCATGACTGCAAGCTAATCGATGCTAACATGCTATTTAGGCTAGCTATATGTACATATTGCATCATTATGCCTCATTTGTAGCTATATTTGAGCTCATTTAGTTTCCTTTAAGTCCTCTTAATTCAATTTATATCTCATGACACACTATCTGTATGTAATATGGCTTTTAATTTTTTGCGGCTCCAGACAGATTTGTTTTTGTATTTTTGGTCCAATATGGCTCCTTCAACATTTTGGGTTGCCGACCCCTGACCTAGAGGTTTCTATTACAGCGTGTTGCTGAGATTTGATGACCTATATTGAGTAAAACATGCTTGCAAAGCTGTGTCATCAACACTCACAAGTATAAAACTACTTTTTTAAAGTAATCATTTCTTATTTCAAGCATGTAAAAAAATAAAAAAAATAAATCGTGACTTTGACACAATTGTGTCTCATAATTAAAACAGATGACAGCCAAATTGACTTTGCTGTCTTATTTTCAATGAAACAATAGAAAATACGTACTCATATAGTAGTACAGTTAATAGTGAGAATATACTTATTTTAAGGTATTTTTGGGTTCATTGAGGTTAGCTAATTTTACTTGACAAGCCAAATTTTCTTATTCTATTGGCAGATAATTTTGCTTCGTTCAAATAAAATCCCCCTAATGTTTGTATTTTTTTTTCTTGTTTTTCAACACTTGACTTTTTGCAGTGCATCATGCCTCCTCGTCCTCGACCCCGTTACACAGGGTGCTTAAAAAAAGCGGGTTCTGATGTACAGTAGATGCACTGCAGGACTGCTTCGAAAATGCTCAGGAAAACAACGCTACAGGTAGGAGCATAACGTGAATGTGCAGGAAATGTGAGGCTTTGGTGCAAAAATGTCATTTAAATAAGGTGATGAGCACCACTTTCCAATTGCACATACAGTCCAAACAGTCGGGGTGTAAAAATGATATTTTTTAATTATTTGCAATTCTTAGTTGTAACGATTATTAATCGATTAAAAATTATTATTATTATTATTTTATTTAAAAATCTGTCCTGTCCAGCCACTCAGGCAGTCATATGGGTTGTACTTGTATAGCGCTTTTCTACCTTCAAGGTACTCAAAGCGCTTTGACACTACTTCCACATTTACCCATTCACACACACATTCACACACTGATGGAGGGAGCTGCCATGCAAGGCGCTAACCAGCACCCATCAGGAGCAAGGGTGAAGTGTCTTGCTCAGGACACAACGGACATGACGAGGTTGGTACTAGGTGGGGATTGAACCAGGGACCCTCGGGTTGCGCACGGTCACTCTCCCACTGCGCCACGCCGTCCCCTATATAGTTGATGTAGATGCCCATATCAGCTGTACAGATTTTCTTTAAATAGAGAAGTGTGGGATACTTTTTTTTTGCCTTATTTGGATGTGACTTTATTAAATGTTTGGGTAGAATATTGTTAAACAAAACCAGTTTTCTTTTAAGTAATATCTGTGTGTCCATTTTGTGGAGGAATGTTGTTAATCATAGAACTGGCACCCAGTGTTATTTAAAAAGTATTGATTTTGAATCGAGAATAGATACTGAATCGAATCATGTGGTGCTCAAAGATTCACAACCCTACTAAATAAATTACGCCCACTAATAGTACAGGCAATCTTATAATTTGCACAGGCTGTTTAACAAGTGGTATTTTGATCTCAGTAGATTAGGCCCTTAATGACATCCTGCAGGGATAATATAATAAAAACAAGGCAGGCTTTGCTACACATCCTAAAACAATAGCCTGAATCTCTGCCAACTAGCTGTCGGACAGACGTGGTAGCTGTAAGTTTTATAATTTCGTATTTCTTTAGCGAATAGGCTAACCTAGCATGACGTTGAAGTCACACTTATTATCACACCATGTACCAAATAAAATTGCTTCGAGGTCGGTAAGCACAAACAGAATTGTGCTGTACACACTGCAAAAAGTCAATGTTCAAAAACAAAACAAATGTTATTTTACTTGAACTAAGCCAAATTATCTGCCAATAGAACAAGAACTTTTTTTTTTTTTTTTTTTTTTTTTTTTTTTATGTCCTGTCCAGCTTCTCAGGCAAATCATATAGTTGATGTAGATGCCCATGTCGGCTGTTCAGATTTACTTTACAAAAGAGAAGTGTAGGATACTTCTCTTGTTGCCTTATTTGTATTTGACTTTATTAAATGTATTTATATTATCATTTAGTGCAGCCGGGCCGGAGCAGGAGGGGATAGAAAGAGAAAAAAAAAAAGAAGACAGAGGGGGAAATTGTGGGGACAAGAGGGGGATTAGACAGAGAGACAAAAACAACAGCAAACAACAACAACAACAACAATAGAGCAACATCAGCAAATATGACATGTACAAATATGATGGTAAAAGTAATAGCAAATGAGCAATTAGCGAAAAATAAAAAATAATACAGAAATGACAATGAGCATTATTACACTACAGGAACAAGAACATTTGGCTTGTCAAGACTTTCCAAAACAAGTAAAATTAGCTAACCTCAATGAACCCAAAATACCTTAAAATAAGTATATTCTCACTAATAACAAGTGCACTTTTCTTGGTAGAAAAAAAAAGAGAGACTTTTTTGCTCAATATGTTGAAAAATATTCTTAAATGAAGTAAATGCTAGTGCCATTATCTTGACATAATGATATGCACTCGGCATTACATTTCTTGAAACCAGCAAACTTATACTAAAAACTAATTTATTGTTCCTAATGGAAAAGCAACAAGGCAACCGCTTGTTACTCCCGAAATGTTTGTCATTCTTGTTTCGTGTGGATTCATTGTGTGGCACATATTTGTAACAGTGTTAAACTTTTTTATACGGCCACCCTCAGTGTGACCTGTTTGGCTGTTGATCAAGTATGCCTTGCAGTCACTTACGTGTGTGTACAGAAGCCAAATACAACATGTGACTGGGCTGGCACGCTGTTCGTACAGGTTGTAGAGGGCGCTAAAGGCAGTGCCATCACGGCACGCCCTTAATATTGTTGTTTGGGTGAAATTCGGCAGACATTTGAGAGAATAGTTGCCCTGAAATTCGGGAGTCTCCCGGAAAAATCGGGAGGTTTGGCAAGTATGACGCTGTCAAGCGCCATTCATATAAAACTTGCGGGCCGCACTAACATTAAAATTTCATATTAAGGTGAGGGCCGCAAAATAACATCTCGCGTGCCACAATTGGCCCGTCAGCCGCGTGTCTGAGACCTCAGGTGTAGAGTATACAAAGAGCAAGCTAAATGGGACTGGTCAATTCGGCTTCATGTCCATTAGGAACAAAGTATTTCCATCTGAAGATTTTAATTAGGTTTGCCATCACCAGCCTACACGCCAAAAAAACAACAAAGCAAAATTCAAGTGGCTGGAGGAATGAGGTGCAGAATGCATAATCTGCCTTCATGATGGAAGCCACAGTGCATAAGCAGGACTCGCTGACTAATTAAGTGGCAGTGAGTCAAAATTCACACAACTAACTCGTTAAAACCTTTTGATCGTGGACGTCATGCTTTCAATCCATCAAGACGCCGCGCACTTAATTATTCACGCAAGTTCTCTCTTAGCAGACACACAAATAATGATGTTAATTAATGATGAATAAAATATAAAACGGAATATTTTCTCTTAGCTCTCTCGGGAACCATTTTAATTCTACTTAATTAATTTCTTACTAGCTGAAGTTAAAACATTTGTAAAGGGTGTGTAGTTTCTCCTAACGTTTTTTTTTTTAGCTTTTGAGGGGCTCGCAGCATATGCTATATTAACTGGCGAGTTGGACTTTCCGGTTGTTTGTTAAAGTAAAACAAATAGGAATCTAAATATGATGTTTAAAGGGCTGTTTGCAACATTTACACATTTAAAGGGCGCAACGTTTCCAATGCATTTTACACAGTATATCCCGCCCTCTTGCGGCTTCTATAGCCGTGGGCACCGGGCCGTGGCCCGGTACCGGTGCGTGGATCGATTGGCACCGGGCCGCATTTAAAAAAGAAATATATACAGGTAAAAGCCAGTAAATTAGAATATTTTGAAAAACTTGATTTATTTCAGTAATTGCATTCAAAAGGTGTAACTTGTACATTATATTTATTCATTGCACACAGACTGATGCATTCAAATGTTTATTTCATTTAATTTTGATGATTTGAAGTGGCAACAAATGAAAATCCAAAATTCCGTGTGTCACAAAATTAGAATATTACTTAAGGCTAATACAAAAAAGGGATTTTTAGAAATGTTGGCCAACTGAAAAGTATGAAAATGAAAAATATGAGCATGTACAATACTCAATACTTGGTTGGAGCTCCTTTTGCCTCAATTACTGCGTTAATGCGGCGTGGCATGGAGTCGATGAGTTTCTGGCACTGCTCAGGTGTTATGAGAGCCCAGGTTGCTCTGATAGTTGTAATATTCTTAGGTAATACGATCTCCGAGCGGTCCCTGAAGTATACACGAATATGATTGGCCCAAGGAATGAGGTACTTCCTGTTTAAGCGTTGCCGGACATGTGATGTGTTATTCCCACGAGTCGTGAATAAAAGTACAGTTAGCAACACGTCGTGTGTTGGCTCAACTTATTTCCACAACACGGAACAAGACATGGTGTCAGAATAAAAGGAAAGAAGAATTTTGCAACAAGATGGACGTCGCCGGAGTTCCTTCACCTCGAATGGATTGGGATGCGAGCAACCTGCCCGAAGCATGACGGAAGTTTAAGCTCCACGTAGAGTTGATATTTTCTGGTCCTTTTAAGAAAAAAGGAGAGGACGAAAAGTGCAGCTATCTTCTCATTTGGATTGGCGAAAGAGGACGGGACATATATAACACATGGACCTTACAGACGACGAACGTAAGGTACTGATTACGTACTATGAGCGCTATGAAGCATACGTCATGCCGAAGTCAAACATAATATTTGCTCGTTATAAATTTCACGAAAAAGTCCAAGGAGCCAACGAGCCATTTGAACAGTTTTTGACGGATTTGAGACTGCTTGTGAAGGACTGCAATTATGCAAACAAGGAGGAGATGGTGAGAGACCGTGTCGTGTTTGGGATCCACTCACCTAAAGTAAGAGAAAAGCTACTGAGTGTCGGTTCCGATTTGACGTTGGATAAAGCTATAGATATAGTCAGGTCTCATGACATGGCACAAGCACAGCTCAAAACTATAGCTAGCGGCTACAGCGGCCTGCACGAGCAGACTGTCCATGCTATCAGTCGCCATTATCCCAGGAAGACAGCTTGGAAAACGCGCCATGACAAGGCAACAGAGCACACCTACAGACCTGATGGGGACAGAGAGCGTCATAAAAGTTGTGGCTACTGCGGAAACAAGCCTCATGGAGCAAAAGACTACTGTCCAGCCAAAGGTAAACAGTGCAAGATATGCAGCAAATGGAACCATTTCGCAAAAGTATGCCGCTCAAAGCAGAGTACAGGAGTGCACACTGTAAGTGAAATTGACTCACTCAGCAAGACAGACAATGAAGAATTATTTATTGATGCAGTTACACAAGGCAGCGGTAACAAAAGAGAAACTGAACAGGCATATGCAGATGTGTTTGTTGGACCAAGTAAAACTACTGTCACCTTCAAGCTAGACACCGGGGCTTCAGCTAATGTCATTCCCACTAATGTTTTCCAAAGGCTTGGGATACAGGACACACTACAACCAACAACACGCCCTCTCTATGGCTATGGGGGTGAGAAGTTATCCGTCAGAGGAAAATGCAACATTAAATGCCAGTACAAAAGCATCCATCTGACATTAAAGGTCCACATCGTTGACACACAAGCTCCTCCTGTGTTAGGATTAAAAGCCTGTTTGGATTTTGGACTCATTAAACTTATACTGTCCGTGCACAGCACACCTGAGACATCGGTTATGGATGAGTTTGCTGATGTGTTCACAGGAATAGGACTGTTTCCTGGAGAGTGTACAATTCACATTAAACCCGAAGCAGTACCTGTAGTTCACCCACCTAGGCGCGTCCCTCTGGCCCTTCGTGACCGCCTCAAAGAGGAATTACAAAACATGGAAAAACAAGACATCATTGTAAAAGTCACTGAACCAACCGAATGGGTTAATTCAATGGTAGCAGCAGAAAAACCACGCACAGGAAAACTAAGAGTATGTCTGGATCCAAGGGATCTAAATAAAGTCATCAAACGCCCGCACTACCCCTTACCTACCCTTGAGGACACCACATCCAAATTGGCAGGAGCCTGTTTCTTCAGTGTAATGGATGCAAGGTCAGGCTACTGGGCCATCAAGCTCTCAGAAGAGTCCTCAAAGCTGACAACCTTCAACACTGTTTTCGGACGATACAGATTCCTCCGCTTACCTTTTGGACTGATTTCGGCTCAAGATGAGTTTCAGCGTAAAGTTGACGAGACTTATGAGGGTTTGCAGGGTGTCACAGCAATAGTCGATGATATCCTCATCTATGGCAAGACTAAAGAAGAACATGATACCAACCTCCGTGCAATGTTGCAGCGCTCCAGGGAGCGAGGAGTTAAGCTCAACCCAGATAAGAGTACAATCTGTGCTACTGAAGTCAGCTACTTTGGGCACCGAATCACCAAGGATGGAATCAAGCCTGATCCAGCCAAGATTGCAGCTGTGAAGGACATGGAGCCACCAAGAGACAAAGGTGAGCTGGAAACAATCCTTGGCATGATTAACTACTTGTCCAAATTTGCCCCTGGACTGTCTGATGTCAATGCACCCATGCGTCACCTATTAAAAGATTCGAGTGAATTCAGATGGGATGCACAGCAGGAGGAAGCATTCGGAAAGATTAAAGAGCTCCTCACTCAGGAACCAGGTCCAGTGTTAAGGTATTTTGACCCAAGCAAGGAACTCAGACTCCAAGTTGACGCATCAAAATATGGATTAGGGGCAGTACTATTACAAGAAGGAAAGCCCATAGGCTATGCATCTAAGTCACTGATTGTGAAGTCAATTATGCACAAATTGAGAAGGAGTTATTTGCTATTCTGTTTGGGTGCAAGCGTTTCCACCAGTACATATATGGTCGGCACATCACCGTGGAAAGTGACCATAAGCCACTTGAATCCATTTTGCAAAAACCGCTTGCAGCAGCGCCTCCAAGGTTACAAAGAATGATGCTACAGCTACAGAGGTATAACTTCACCATCACTCACAGACCAGGCAAAGACATTCCTGTCGCAGACACTCTCTCCAGAAAGTCACTGCCTGACCAGGACACCAGCCTCAGTGAAGGTATGGACATGTAGGTGCACACCGTTTATAGCAACCTACCTGTCAGTGACACCAGACTTCAAGACATCAAGGTGGAGACTGGAAAGGATGCTCAACTCATCTTGCTGAAAAAGATAATTAAGTCAGGATGGCCCGAGGAGAGGAAACGATGCCCTCAGAACATAGCGGAGTATTGGAACTACCGGGACGAGCTCTCGCAGATGAATAACATCCTGTTC
>NC_084565.2:22322500-22325000 GCF_033978685.3 Nerophis lumbriciformis
TTATATTGTTTTACTTTCTTTTTTTATTCAAGAAAATGTTTTTAATTTATCTTATTTTATTTTATGAATTTTTTTAAAAAGGACCTTATCTTCACCATACCTGGTTGTCCAAATCAGGCATGATAATGTGTTAATTCCACGACTGTATGTATCGGTATCGGTTGATATCGGTATCGGTAATTAAAGAGTTGGAAAATATCGGGATATCGGCAAAAAGCCATTATCGGACATCCCTATTAATAATGTGTTATTATTATGATTATTATTATTATCCACTGATGGTAATCCTACATGAATCAGGTACATTACACTATGAAGTAAAGTGAAAAGTTAATATGTATAATCTTATTTAAGTGGATTATGACAACTCAAATTCTGGCTACTTTATATTAAATTTGTCGGCACTTTTTTGTTTAAAAAGAAAAAAGAAAATAAAATAATTTAGGAGTGTTTAAGAATTTTTTAGCCCCCGTAAAAAGGCCATGATGCATGATGTTAAACCTTATTGATGACACAAACATGTAAATATTGTCAACTCTGATCTTGGCTATACGGTAATATTAAAACACTAAAACATTGTGTCAGCTCTCGTGTTTTGAGTATTTAGCAAGTTATCTCTTTGCCACGTTTTTTTTTAGAGAAAGCAATTTGTTTTCAAGCCACCTTGTTGACAAATTTGGGTCGTTTATTTGTTTTGTCGAAGCATCCATCAGTCGAGCCATTGCAAACCCACTCGGTGTTAAAGGTCACCGCAGGCGACATTTACGGTGCAATCACCAGCCCGGAAATGTAGTCTGCTACGTGAGCAAAATAGAAATGATTGTTTAGCTTTGCCACGTTTACGACTGCAACAAGACAAATATTAACAAGAAATGCTAATATTTTCAATCCAGTAAGCCGCTTTACTGGGATCACACGTCCTTGTTAATTGGAAAAAAATTAGTCCCGTTCCAAAATAAGATGCTCACCAAACATGGCATTCAGATGCAGGCAATTACATTTGGCGTAAACAATACTTGCAACTGCCATCTTAGATTTTTTCCCATTTAGCCAAGTCAGCCTACTCGCTAATGCCTGGCATTAAGTCACCCATGGCTTATACTAGCGCCAGAACATGTCGTCTTCCCACCCAGGACAGGAATATTGATTCAAAACTGCAACCGTGAAGGTTTAGATGTGCTCATTAATAAAACTAGATTTTATTTTACCCTCCAAAAAGTCCTTGAAACAGTCTCACTAAAAATATCAGATGTAAATAAAAACTGATGGATAAGTGGTATACGGTACAGGCCAAACATTTGGACACACCTTCTCATTTCAATGCGTTTTCTTTATTTTCATGACTATTTACAGTGTAGATCGTCACTAATGGCATCAAAACTATGACTAGTGGAAAACCATTTCAAGTGACTACCTCTTAAAGCTCATGGAGAGAATGCCAAGAGTGTGCAAAACAGTAATCAGAGCAAAGGGTGGCTATTGTGAAGAAACTACAATATAAAACATGTTTTCAGTTATTTCACCTTTTTTTGTTAAGTTCATAACTCCACATGTGTTCATTCATAGTTTTGATGACTTCAGTGACAATCTACAATGTAAATACCGTATTTTTCGGACTATAAGTCGCAGTTTTTTTCATAGTTTGGCCGGGGGTGCGACTTATACTCAGGAGCGACTTATGTGTGAAATTATTAACACATTACCGTAAAATATCAAATAATATTATTTAGCTCATTCACGTAAGAGACTAGACGTATAAGATTTCATGGGATTTAGCGATTAGGAGTGACAGATTGTTTGGTAAACGTATAGCATGTTCTATATGTTAGTTATTTGAATGACTCTTACCATAATATGTTACGTTAACATACCAGGCACGTTCTCAGTTGGTTATTTATGCGCCATATAACGTACACTTATTCAGCCTGTTGTTCACTATTCTTTATTTATTTTAAATTGCCTTTCAAATGTCTAAATTTCCCCAAAAAATGCGACTTATACTCCAGTGCGACTTATGTTTTTTTTCCTTCTTTATTATGCATTTTCGGCAGATGTGACTTATACTCCGGTGCGGCTTATACTCCGAAAAATATGGTAGTCATGAAAATAAAGAAAATGCATTGAATGAGAAGGTGTGTCCAAACTTTTGGCCTGTATATTGTTTTCCCATATTTAAAAAATACGTTTACATTTTTTTCATGAAAGCCTTTTAAACGGAAACTGCACATTTGGGGGGGTATTTTGCCTATCGTTCACAATCCTTAGGAGACACAAGAAGGTAAAAGGTTTTTTGTTTTGCAATCTAACATATAAAAATCGTCTCGTTCTTAGTGGCAAGCAATACAGTCAATGGGAGCAATCAAACCTACTTCTAAATCGCTTTCAAAATGGCATTCAAAATCCGTCAATACTTAATTTACCTTCCATTCTTCGGTGTTAGCCATAAAAGCTAACTACGACAAGAGATAAGCCACCTTCTTCGTCAGCTCGAAACGCGTCT
>NC_084565.2:22335000-22347500 GCF_033978685.3 Nerophis lumbriciformis
ATCTATCTTGCTCCCAGTGCCACTCACACTAGTGCGTGAATGTGAATGAATGTTTGGTGGTGGTTGGACGGGCCCCTAAGCACAATTAGCAATTAACACAATTAGGTAATGATACTTATTATTAGTATCATAACCAGTTTTTGCATGTCATCTTGTTTATTGCACGGTCAAACATTGCGCCCAACATAATGGTAAGTTGGCCTACATTTTGAAGTCACTTTACACCGGGGGCAGTTTTGGCTGTTGTAGTATAGTAAATATTTTAGATCTTTGAGTAGAACTTATGAAAAATTTGAGTGTTTATTTTTGTTCAGTGTAAGATGAGCTACACGTTTTAGAAGAAATACAAACTATGAACATAATAAAACACTAAATCACTTACTGTACAATGTCTGTTCTCACTAAGATGCCGACTGATGGGATATGTATATTTTTCTGTTTGGATGGAAAAACTGCTATTTCTTATGCAGGTTAACAAAATAAAAGGTGCCGCAAACTAACGTCTTTTCATGTCTTTCTTGCCATCTCCAGGTATTGGATGTCAAAGTTGACCAGCTTCTCGGTTTATGGCTACAACCTTCCATGCAGGTGAGCAGCATGATTTATAATATAGATTTAACTTTCACCAACTTAGAGGCGATGCAGCAGCTCACTTGCTCATTATGTGAACATAGCAGCATAAGATAGTTACCTCTGTGTGACCAATGCGCCGCTAAATATACAGCAGTCCCTTAACCTTATGGCTTATAAAAACTATTGTAATATTAATACCATATTTTTCCGGACCATAGGGCGCACCAGATTAAAAGGTGCACTGCCGATGAGCGTGTCTCGTCAGGTATATTTTCATACAAAAGGCACACCGGATTGTAGGGGTCTTTTTTTTTCTTCTAAATTTAAAACCCTTCCTTGTGGTCTACATAACATGTAATGGTGGTTCTTCGGTCAAAATGTTGCATAGATTATGTTTTACAGATCATCTTCTAACCGCTTTCTGGCAGTCGCTTCAGGATGCGCTGTTTTATGGCCGGTCTTATTTACATGGCTCACCTTTGGCAGCGTCATCTTTGTTGTAGCGGTGTAGCGTGCAAGGACGGGGGTGGAAAAAGTGTGAAAAGATGGAGCTAACTGTTTTAATGACATTCAGACCTTACTTAAATCAATAACGGAGCAGCATCTTCTCATCCGTGGCTCACTCGTGCAATAAGAACGCCGGAAATGTGTCCCGTGAAAAACCGTCCGACCGAAACTTTCTAATAACTAAAGTTCCTTAAGTGAATAATGTAAACTCACTACACCGGTATGTTTTAGCGCTTTCATGGCGAGTTTACTGACGAGATATACCGTATTTTTCGGACTATAAATCGCGACGGAGTATAAGTCGCACCGGCCGAAAATGCATAATAAAGAAGGAAAAAAACATATAAGTCGCACTGGAGTATAAGTCGCATTTTTGGGGGAAATTTATTTGATAAAACCCAACACCAAGAATAGACATTTGAAAGGCAATTTCAAATAAATAAAGAATAGTGAACAACAGGCTGAATAAGTGTACGTTATATGACACATAAATAACCAACTGAGAACGTGCCTGGTATGTTAACGTAACATATTATGGTAAGAGTCATTCAAATAGCTATAACATATATAACATGCTATACATTTACCAAACAATCTGTCACTCCTAATTGCTAAATCCCATGAAATCTTATACGTCTAGTCTCTTATGTGAATGAGCTAAATAATATTACTTGATATTTTACGGTAATGTGTTAATAATTTCACACATAAGTCGCTCCTGAGTATAAGTCGCACCCCCGGCCAAACTATGAAAAAAACTGCGACTTATAGTCCGAAAAATACGGTAAGTAAGAATTTTACACTACTTTATATTACAAATGGCAGCAGTGGAGGATGAATGTCCCATAACAAGAAGATAGAGAAAAAGAAGAAGCTTATCGACTACGGTGTTGACACGGACTACAAAGGTGTGCTCGCGCAAATTTTCAGGATTTATGCAGATCCCAAATACAGATCAGCAGGTACCAGAAGGTAAGACAAGTTGCTTTTGCATTATATTGCGAAACAAAACGCCAGATAATGTCTTACCTTATACACACACCATAATAATACTTGTATGTTGAAGCACAGTACAATCCATCAAGCGGTGCGGCTTCATAGCTTACCAAAGTCGTACTAAAACATTTTGATGGATTTTTGAGCGCCGTGTGTTTCAATGGAACATATAAAATGTTGGTGTTTACTTGAGTCATATTGCAGTCTACACATATCTCTTATGGCCTTGTGGTTAGAGCAGTGGTTCTTAACCTGGGTTCGATCGAACCCTAGGGGTTCGGTGAGTCGGGCTCAGGGGTTCGGCGGAGGTCAAAACGCACCCGACTCATCGTGTAAATAAAAACTTCTCCCTATCAGCGTATTACGGATACGGCAACAGCAGAAGTCAGACTGATTTGCAGGTGTGTAATTTGTTGTGAGTTTATGCACTGTGTTGGTTTTGTTCTTTGAACAAGGTTGCTTATTAACATGCAAATTAGTAACATATTGGCTCTTAACTAGTCATTAATAAGTACTTATTAATGCCTTATTCGGCATGGCCTTATTATATCTCTAACCCTAACCAAATAACTCTAAATTAAGTCTGTGTTACTGAGAATATGTTGCCCATACTAAAGTGTTACCAAAAAAATTATAACTTTGTCTTGAATTTGAAAACATTTTTTTTTTGTATTTTTCACTAAAGAAGGGTTTGGTGAATGCGCATATGAAACTGGTGGGTTTCGGTACCTCCAACAAGGTTAAGAACCACTAGGTTGGAGTGTCCGCCCTGAGATCGGTAGGCCATGAGTTCAAACCCCGGCCGAGTCATACCAAAGACTGTAAAAAAAAATGGGGCCCATTACCTCCCTGTTTGGCAATCAGCATCAAGGGTTGGAATTGGGGGTTAAATCACCAAAAATGATTCCCGGGCACGGCCACCACTGCTGCTCACTACTCCCCTCGCCTCCCAGGGTGTGATCAAGGGTGACGGGTCAAATGCAGAGAATAATTTTTCGCCACACCTAGTGTGTGTGTGTGTGTGTGTGTGTGTGTGTGTGTGTGTGTGTGTGTGTGTGTGTGTGTGTGTGTGTGTGTGTGTGTGTGTGTGTGTGTGTGTGTGTGTGTGTGTGTGTGTGTGTGAGACAATCATTGGTACTTTAACTTTAACTTATTTGTGACGGCCATCATATTGCAGTCCGCACGTATCTCTGTGTGACTGCCATCTACTGGTCACACTTATCATTTCACCATGTACCAAATAACATAGCTTCGAGGTCGGTAAGCACAACCAAAATTAAATTAAATTAATTGAAAGGATTTTAAGTGCGCCTTATAGTCCGAAAAATACGGTACTCGGTTAATATTCGGGTCACAAGATGTAAATGGAGTATTGTTGGTGGTTTTGGGATGTTTCTTTACAGGGCTTTATGGGCACAGTAGACGCAAAGACGTCAGAAATCCCATTACCTCCATTGTTGGCTAACTGGATTGCATAAACTTATGCGATCTTGTCTTAGAGAGATTGTGAATCATAGGTAAAAGTTCACATATATTCACATTTGTTCCCATTTATTCCCATTGTATTGTTTGCATGAAGATGCTGATCAATACAAGGCCCACTCAAGATAAATGCACACACACAAATACACTTTCCAGCTGGTGTTTACATTTGTGCCGCACCCCTTTATGATGAATGGCGGAGGACACAAGCGTTCCTCCAATACGAATTGATCTATCACTTAACTCTAGGTCAGAATCATCATAACAACAAAATCTAGGAGTTAAGTGGCTGTCATTTACCAGTGTTTGTGTGCGTGCATGTGTGTGTGTGTTGCACTGCTGGAAGTCTGCAGTGTTTATATCCACATAATGCTGCTGCAGCAATTAAATGCAATGACAAACCCCAGAGGCTGCATTAACTAACAGCTGCTATTATACATGCAGTCGATAAACAGGCCTGCTGCATCATTAAGTTGGTCCAGTAGTGGTCCTCCCTGTGGTTTTACATGCGGAACAGGAGCACAGAAGTCAACTTAGGAGCATGTTTGCTGCTGTGCATCACTTAAGTCCTGAGGCGTGCTAAATGTAGTTCTCTAACCACTCATCCTGTTACAAGACCAGAAATTGTTAACAGTAAAGAGGCCTTTTAAGACGTTTTCATGAAGCCTCATGGAATGAATGCATGTTTTTTTTTTAACATGTCTTTATCGCTTTAAAGCATTTTTATTTGTTAGTCAACACCTAACTGTTGCTGATGCTAACTTTGAGATTTCTGTGAAATGTAAAGTGCATTACAAAAAAATGTGTTATTAATATTATTTTTATTTAATAACAGAGATGTTCAAAATGTCAGCTGCTGTCAAAATATTCTATATTAATTTAATAAAATGTAATTCTCCCTAAAACTGGTGTCAAAACATTGTACAATATAATGAATTTGCTAGAGGAAGGTTGCATTTCACGATTCAGCGTTGCGTCTTGCGGGGACGCTTCCATGTAAACAAACTAGCACCTGACAGCTGGACACCCGTGACCGCATATTTGTTTAACAAACTAACGATTACCAAATCATCATCGTAATTTGATTTTTGTCCTTATGTCACATGCACTCTGACACATTTGTGTACAAAATAAACAAGAGGGGAGTCGTATAAATACCTTTCCTGACAGAGTACAAAACTAAAAACCAGTGCGTTGTGTAAATAGTAAACTAAAACAGAGTACAATGATTTGCAAATCCTTTTCAACTTATAATCAATTGAATCGACTGCAAAGACAAGATACTTAAGTTCGAATTTTTTTTTTTTGCAAATAATCATTAACTTAGAATTTAATGGCAGCAACACTGCAAAAAAAGTTGGCACAGAGGCATTTTTACCACTGTGTTACATGGCCTTTCCTTTTAACAACACTCAGTAAACGTTTGGGAACCGAGGAGACCAATTTTTGAAGCTTTTCAGGTGGAATTCTTTCCCATTCTTGTTTGATGTACAGCTTAAGTTGTTCAACAGTTCGGGGGTCTCCGTTGTTGTATATTAGGCTTCATATTGCACCACACATTTTCAATGGGAGACAGGTCTGGACTACAGGCAGGCCAGTCTAGTACCCGCACTCTTTTACTATGAAGCCACGCTGTTGTAACACACGTGCAGAATGTGGCTTTGAATTGTCTTGCTGAAATAAGCAGGGGCGTCTATGAAAAAGACGTTGCTTGGAAGGCAACATATGTTGCTCCAAAACCTGTATGTACCTTTCAGCATTAATGGTGCCTTCACAGATGTGTAAGTTACCCATGCTTTGGGCATTAATGCACCCCCATACCTTTACAGATGCTGGCTTTTGAACTTTGCGCCTATAACAGTCCGGATGGTTCTTTTCCTGTTTGTTCCGGAGGACACGACGTCCACAGTTTCCAAAAACAATTTGAAACGTGGACCCGTCAGACCACAGAACACTTTTCCACTTTGCATCAGTCCATCTTAGGTGAACTGGGGCCCAGCGAAACCAGCAGCATTTCTGGGTGTTGTTGATAAAATGGCTTAGGTTTTGCATAGTGGAGTTTTAACTTGCACTTACAGATGTAGCGACAAACTGTAGTTACTGACAGTGGTTTTCTGAGGTGTTCACGAGTCCATGTGGTGATATCCTTTACACACTGATGTCGGTTTTTGAGGCAGTACCGCCTGGAGGATTGAAGGTCTCGGGCATTCAATGTTGGTGCAGTGATTTCTCCAGATTCTTGGAACCTTTTGATGATATTACGGACCGTAGATGGTGAAATCCCTAAATTCCTTGCAATAGCTGGTTGAGAAAGGGTGTTCTTAAACTGTTGGACAATTTGCTCACGCATTTGTTCACAAAGTGGTGACCCTCGCCCCATCCTTGTTTGTGAATGACTGAGTATTTCATGGAAGTTGCTTTTATACCCAATCATGAATGTAATAATATAGTACAGTATTTAACATTGGAGAGTGAACTAATGTCTCCTCTGGACTGCTTCTCTGTCATGTAAAAATAGGAGCTGTTATTTGTGATTACGTTGCACATGGATGTCTTTGAGGGACGGACCGCATTTGATATGTACAATATGTCTGCATAAAACCCAGTGAGAAAGGATAATACTCGATCGTCCAGTTTGTAGAGTTGGGAGACAGGTCGAACTGAAACACGTCGGGCGCACAATCGGCAGCTTCTCCCTGTTTTTATGGATAAATGTCCGCCATTTGGAGGCTGGATCCTGCTCCGGTGTGGTGACAATGACTGACAGTGCTGCGCTCGGGCTGCTTTGCCAAATCGGTTCCACTGTTGTTGGTCATGTTTGTTTGTTTTTTTCTTATTCGGTGGGTGCCAGGGACCATTTTATACCTACTGTATTTTCCGAGCTATAGAGCGCACCGGTATTTAAGCTGCACCCACCAAATTTTAGAGGAAATAAACATGTACGACTTATAGTCCGGAAAATATGGTAACATCATAACCATAACTAGAGCTGTCCGATAATATCGGACTGCCGATATTATCGGCCGATAAACGCTTTAAAATGTAATATCGGAAATTATCGGTATCAGTTTCAAAAAGTAAAATTTATGACTTTTTAAAACGCCGCTGTGTACACGGACGTAGGGAGAAGTACAGAGCGCCAATAAACCTTTTAAGGCACTTCCTTTGCATGCCGGCCCAGTCACATAATATCTACGGATTTTCATACACACAAGTGAATGCAACGCATACTTGGTCAACAGCCATACAGGTCACACTGAGGGTGGCCGTATAAACAACTTTAACACTGTTACAAATATGCGCCACACTGTGAACCCACGCCAAACAACAATGACAAACACATTACGGGAGAACATCCGCACCGTAACACAACATAAACACAACAGAACAAATACCCAGTACCCCTTGCAGCACTAACTCTTCCGGGACGCTACAAAATACACCCCCCCGCTACCCCCTACCCGAACCCCCCACCTCACCACCGCCCCCTCCCCCCCCCCCCCCCCCCCAACCCCGCCCACCTCAACCTCCTCATGCTCTCTCAGGGAAAGCATGTCCCAAATTCCAAGCTGCTGTTTTGAGGCATGTTAAAAAAAAAAAAATGCACTTTGTGACTTCAATAATAAATATGGTAGTGCCATGTTGGCATTTTTTTTCCCATAACTTGAGTTGATTTTATTTTGGAGAACCTTGTTACATTGTTTAATTCATCCAGCGGGGCATCACAACATAATTAGGCATAATAATGTGATACGTGTGATACGACTGTATATATCGGTATCGGTTGATATCGGAATCGGTAATTAAGAGTTGGACAATATTGGAATATCGGATATCGGCAAAAAAGCCATTATCGGACATCTCTATTAGAGATGTCCGATAATATCGGCCTGCCGATATTATCGGCCGATAAATGCCTTAAAATGTAATATCGGAAATTATCAATATCGTTTTTTTTATTATCGGTATCGTGTTTTTTGGGGGGGGTTTTTTTGTTTGTTTTTTATTAAATCAACATAAAAAACACAAGATACATTTACAATTAGTGCACCAACCCAAAAAACCTCCCTCCCCCATTTACACTCATTCACACAAAAGAGTTGTTTTTTTCTGTTATTAATATTCTGGTTCCTACATTATATATCAATATATATCAATACAGTCTGCAAGGGATACAGTCCGTAAGCACACATGATTGTGCGTGCTGCTGGTCCACTAATAGTTTTAACCTTTAACAGTTAATTTTACTCATTTTCATTAATTACTAGTTTCTATGTAACTGTTTTTATATTGTTTTACTTTCTTTTTTATTCAAGATTTTTTTTTAAATTTATTAATCTTATTTTATTAATTAAAAAAAAAAAGTACCTTATCTTCACCATACCTGGTTGTCCAAATTAGGCATAATAATGTGTTAATTCCACGACTGCATATATCGGTTGATATCGGTATCGGTTGGTATCGGTAATTAAAGAGTTGGACAATATGGGGATATCGGCAAAAAGCCATTATCGGACATCCCTAATCTCTAACCATTCTTTTTCTCTGCGCTCTCGTTCGCACTCAGTTTCTCCGTTCCGATGGTTGGAGGCCAGGATCGTGTCGATCTCTGGCTGTAGGATGTGGACAATCACCACTTCTACCAGCAGTGGGGATACTCGCAACCTAAAGCGTAGGAAAAGTCGACAGACAGCTCCTTTCTTCAAAATACTCCTAAATTTTAAAGTAAAACTACATTTATTCTCTATGAAATACATTTTGTGTTAAAATGTTCAAATGTCTGTTTATTTTTGATAGTGCACATTATTGAAATTAAGCAAACTGCCATTCAACCTAGAAAGAGCCTGGTCAAAAAAAAATCCTGTTTTACAAAAAAAAAAAAACCTTGACCTTGATTTCTGGTATTTAATCTTTTCAAGTATTTCAGTTTTTGCAGTGTAGCTCCAAGGATGATTTTTATTTTTATGGATTGCTGTTTGGACTCAGTCTGGGCTGTTTCCCATGTAAGCAGAAGGCTCAAGGCTCAAATTAGTTATGTAGCACGCAGAACACAAACTATTCAAAATAAACTGAAATGTTGGAGATCAAAGCAGGGACGTTTTCTATCTTGCTGTGGCTATTAAGCATTTTTTTTCCATTGCAGTTTTTGCCATTTTCTACAAGTCATTTTTTTTTTTACATTCAAACCATCAATTTAAAGCTCATTTGGACTCCCTCTCGTTCCTTTTCATCGGGCTTTCCATGTTCTCTTTCTCCATCCAACCAATCAACTCCTTTCCAGCAATCATGCGCCAGCACCTGTGCCATCTCATTAGTTTGAAAAGACAGACTGCTTTCCCGCAAACCACATGTTCTAGTACTTACTTGTTGGTTTTGTTTAAAAAAAAAAAAAAAAAAGAAAAAAAAAAAACATAGCCCCATAACTCTTAAGCATTGTCATTTTGTGGTCAATGATGTGTGGTGTGGTGAATAATGCTATATAATAGACTGTATTTATATTTTTTACATGTGAATAATGCTGTATAATAGACTGTATTTATATTATTCACATGTGAATAATGCTGTATAATAGACTATTTATATTATTCACATGTGAATAATGCTGTAAAATAGACTGTATTTATATTATTCACATGTGAATGCTGTTGTATAATAGACTGTATTTATATTATTCACATGTGAATAATGCTGTATAATAGACTGTATTTATATTATTCACATGTGAATAATGCTGTATAATAGACTATTTATATTATTCAAATGTGAAAAATGCTGTATAATAGACTGGATTTATATTATTCACATGTGAATAATGCTGTATAATAGACTGGATTTATACTATTCACACGTGAATAATGCTGTATAATAGACTGGATTTATATTATTCACATGTGAATAATGCTGTATAATAGACTGCATTTATATTATTCACATGTGAATAATGCTGTATAATAGACTGTATTTATATTATTCACATGTGAATAATGCTGTGTAATAGACTGTATTTATATTATTCACATGTGAATAATGCTGTATAATAGACTGGATTTATATTATTCACATGTGAATAATGCTGTATAATAGACTGCATTTATATTATTCACATGTGAATAATGCTGTATAAAAGACTGTATTTATATTATTCACATGTGAATAATGCTGTATAATAGACTGTATTTATATATTATTCACATGTGAATAATTCTGTATAATAGACTGTATTTATATTATTCAAAAGTGAATAATGCTGTATATTAGACTGTATTTATATTATTCAAATGTGAATAATGCTGTATAATAGACTGTATTTATATTATTCACATGTGAATAATGCTGTATAATAGACTGTATTTATATAATTCACATGTGAATAATGCTGTATAATAGACTGTATTTATATTATTCACATGTGAATAATGCTGTGTAATAGACTATTTATATTATTCACATGTGAATAATGCTGTATAATAGACTGTATTTATATTATTCAAATGTGAATAATACTGTATTTATAGTATTCATATGTGAATAATGCTGTATAATAGACTGTATTTATATTATTCACATGTGAATAATGCTGTATAATAGACTGTATTTATATTATTCACATGTGAATAATGCTGTTTAATAGACTGTGTTTATATTATTCACATGTGAATAATACTGTATAATAGACTGGATTTATATTATTCACATGTGAATAATGCTGTATAATAGACTGGATTTATATTATTCACATGTGAATAATGCTGTATAATAGACTGGATTTATATTATTCACATGTGAATAATGCTGTATAATAGACTGTATTTATATTATTCACATGTGAATAATGCTGTATAATAGACTGTATTTATATTATTCACATGTGAATAATGCTGTATAATACACTGTATTTATATTATTCAAATGTGAATAATGCTGTATAATAGACTGTATTTATAATATTCACATGTGAATAATTCTGTATAATAGACTGCATTTATATTATTCACATGTGAATAATGCTGTATAATAGACTGCATGTATACTATTCACATGTGAATAGTGCTGTATAATAGACTGTATTTATATTATTCACATGTGAATAATGCTGTATAATAGACTGTATTTATGTTATTCACATGTGAATAATGCTGTATAATAGACTGTATTTATATTATTCACAAGTGAATAATGCTGTATAATAGACTGCATTTATATTATTCACATGTGAATAATGCTTTATAATAGACTGTATTTATATTATTCACATGTGAATAATGCTGTATAATAGACTGGATTTATATTATTCACATGTGAAAAATGCTGTATAATAGACTGTATTTATATTATTCACAAGTGAAAAATGCTGTATAATAGACTGTATTTATATTATTCACATGTGAATAATGCTGTATAATAGACTGTATTTATATTATTCACATGTGAATAATGCTGTATAATAGACTGTATTTATATTATTCACATGTGAATAATGCTTTATAATAGACTCAGTGTTTCCCACAGGGCAGGCATCTATTTGTGGTGGTGTGGTTGGGGGGCGGGGGGTGGCGGCGGCAGCGGCGATGACCAAGAAGAACGCGGAGTTGGAATATAGTTACAACACTTTATGTACATATTTATATACAGATTTGAGCAATTAGTTATTCACTGAAATATATGTATTAATTGTGGTTCTTACAAAAAATATATCTTATAAAATATAAAAGCTAAAATGTCTCTTAAAGCTCTGCCCCTTTAATTAGTACATACTAAATAATTTAACTTTAGCCTACTACTACAACCATATTATTTACCAGCAACATAAAGTGAAACAGAGGCAGAGGTGTCCTGCCACAGTCAGTCAACCTCCTCCTCCTGCTGCTGCTGAACAGGTCGCACTGGAGCTAGTCGCTCTGTTTTGTCGTGGTCCTCTCTATAAGGCACATACGAATATAAATTAGGACCCTTTTCATGAGAAAAGTGCATTTCTGATCTGACCCTGCTTTATTTTTCAGTGTTTGCTGAGTCTCATCTGTTCCCTCCGCCCTAGCTGGCTCTACATGCTGCCTGTCTTCCTCCTCTCCTACAACATCTCCCTGCGTACTTACTATCCCTTCCTCCTCACCCTCTCTTACTGCCTCAGCTGCGCCAGCTGCCACAGCAACTAGTTGAAGCCTGGAAGTATCGGAAGCAAATTAATTTTCACACTGATGGACGTCTGTTCACTTTCCTTATGAGATTTCTAAGTGTCTACACCGTTTTGATAATACCTCCTGTGGTCCGGACTGTAGGCCTACCTCCTCTCCAAGTCCAGCCCTTTTCGGCCGTTGAAAATATTTTTCTATACTCATCTGTGTGAAGGAGTGAACATCCAACATTAGTATGTATTACTAACGAGCAGAAGCGCTCTATGTACAGTGCCGTCTAACCTTAAGCGGCAGCAGCTCAACACATGCAGGGGTCAACGTTAAGGTTTTTTTCTACTTGCCCGACTTCTCAAATCTACTTGCCCCAATATTTTTACTTGTCCTGCCTAGGTTTTTTTCTGGCTGTGTAGTGCTCATGGCTTATATCTTACTAAAATCCTTCCCGTTGACTATTTATAACACTACACAGTATTTATTATTATTATTATCTATAATTACATTTAAATGGCATTGCATACATGTAAAATTAAATGCTATTTCACATTATTTGACCAGTAGCAGTTACACCCATCTGAACAGGTCAGCCACCTGTTTAAAGCCCGATCACAGTTGAAATCTTGAAATGAAGGACCTTTAATGGCCAAAACATTAACCTGGACAACATTTTAACAGCTGGTTGGCTCAGATTATATTCTTTTCATTGCATTCACATGCTGCAGTGGACAGTGGACAATTTAGCTTGAGTATTAATGTAGTATCTGAAGCACCGTCTCCACGTGTGTTTATTGACAACAGGGTTATAACCTGGAC
>NC_084565.2:22352500-22355000 GCF_033978685.3 Nerophis lumbriciformis
CTTCGTCTTCTTCTTCTTCTTCTTCTTCTTCGTCTTCTTTTTCGCCTTCGTCGTCTTCTTCTTCTTCGTCTTCTTCTTCTACGTCTCCTTCGTCTTCGTCGTCGTCTTTATCGTCGTCGTCTTCTTCTTTGACTTCTTCTTCGTCTTCGTCTTCTTCTTCGTCGTCGTCTTCTTCTTCGTCTTCGTTTTCGTCTTCTTCTTCGTCTTCTTCTTCGTCGTCTTCTTCGTCTTCGTCTTTTTCGTCTTCGTCTTCTTCTTCGTCTTCGTCGTCTTCTTCTTCTTCGTCTTCTTCTTCGTCTTCTTCTTCTTCTTCTTCGTCTTCTTCTTCTTCGTCTTCTTCTTCGTCTTCTTCGTCTTCTTTTTCGTCGTGTTCTTCGTCGTCGTCGTCGTCTTCTTATTCGTCTTCTTCTTCTTCTTCGTCTTCTTCTTCTTCGTCGTTGTCTTCTTCTTCGTTGTCTTCTTCGTCGTCGTCATCTTCGTCGTCTTCGTCTTCTTTTTCATCTTCTTCTTCGTCTTCTTTGTCTTTGTCTTCTTCTTCTTCGTCTTCTTCTTCGTCTTCGTTTTCGTCTTCTTCTTCGTCTTCTTCTTCGTCTTCTTCTTCTACGTCTTCTTCTTCTTCGTCTTCTTCTTCTACGTCTTCTTCTTCGCCTTCTTCTTCGTCTTCTTCTTCTACGTCTTCTTTTTCGCCTTCTTCTTCGTCTTTGTCGTCGTCGTCTTCGTCGTCGTCGTCGTCGTCGTCTTCTTCTTCTTCGTCTTCTTTGTCTTCGTCGTCTTCTTCATCTTCGTCGTCTTCTTCTTCTTCGTCTTCTTCTTCGTCTTCGTTTTCGTCTTCTTCTTCGTCTTCTTCTTCGTCTTCTTCTTCTACGTCTTCTTCTTCTTCGTCTTCTTCTACGTCTTCTTCTTCGCCTTCTTCTTCGTCTTCTTCTTCTACGTCTTCTTTTTCGCCTTCTTCTTCGTCTTTGTCGTCGTCTTCTTCGTCGTCGTCGTGGTCGTCGTCGTCTTCTTATTCGTCTTCTTCGTCTTCTTCGTCTTCTTCGTCGTCGTCGTCGTCGTCTTCATCTTCTTCTTCGTCGTCGTCTTCGTCGTCGTCGTCTTCTTCGTCGTTGTCTTCTTCGTCGTTGTCTTCTTCTTCGTCGTCTTCTTTGTCGTCTTCGTCTTCGTCTTCTTTTTCGTCTTCGTTGTCGTTTTCGTCGTCGTCGTCGTCTTCTTTTTCTTCGTCGTCGTCGTCGTCGTCTTTGTCGTCGTCTTCTTCTTCGTCTTCTTCGTCTTCTTCGTCTTCTTCTTCGTCTTCTTCTTTGTCGTCGTCTTCTGCGTCGTCGTCGTGGTCGTCGTCTTCATCTTCTTCTTCTTCGTCGTCTTCTTCGTCTTCTTCTTCTTCTTCGTCGTCGTCTTCGTCTTCGTCTTCTTCGTCGTCTTCTTTGTCTTCGTCTTCTTCTTCGTCTTCGTCGTCTTCTTCTTCTTCGTCTTCTTCTTCGTCTTCTTCTTCTACGTCTTCTTCTTCGTCTTCTTCTTCTACGTCTTCTTCTTCACCTTCTTCTTCGTCTTTGTCGTCGTCTTCTTCGTCGTCGTGTTCTTCGTCGTCGTCGTTGTCTTCTTATTCGTCTTCTTCTTCTTCTTCATCTTTTTCTTCTTCTTCGTCGTCGTCTTCGTCTTCTTCTTCGTCGTCTTCTTCGTCGTTGTCTTCTTCTTCGTCGTCGTCGTCTTCTTCGTCGTCTTTGTCTTCTTTTTCGTCTTCGTTGTCGTCGTCGTCGTCGTCTTCTTCTTATTCGTCTTCTTCGTCTTCTTCGTCGTCGTCGTCGTCGTCTTCATCTTCTTCGTCGTCGTCGTCTTCGTCGTCGTCGTCTTCTTCGTCGTTGTCTTCTTCGTCGTTGTCTTCTTCTTCGTCGTCTTCTTTGTCGTCTTCGTCTTCGTCTTCTTTTTCGTCTTCGTTGTCGTTTTCGTCGTCGTCGTCGTCTTCTTTTTCTTCGTCGTCGTCGTCGTCGTCTTTGTCGTCGTCTTCTTCTTCGTCTTCTTCGTCTTCTTCGTCTTCTTCTTCGTCTTCTTCTTTGTCGTCGTCTTCTGCGTCGTCGTCGTGGTCGTCGTCTTCATCTTCTTCTTCTTCGTCGTCTTCTTCGTCTTCTTCTTCTTCTTCGTCGTCGTCTTCGTCTTCGTCTTCTTCGTCGTCTTCTTTGTCTTCGTCTTCTTCTTCGTCTTCGTCGTCTTCTTCTTCTTCGTCTTCTTCTTCGTCTTCTTCTTCTACGTCTTCTTCTTCGTCTTCTTCTTCTACGTCTTCTTCTTCACCTTCTTCTTCGTCTTTGTCGTCGTCTTCTTCGTCGTCGTGTTCTTCGTCGTCGTCGTTGTCTTCTTATTCGTCTTCTTCTTCTTCTTCATCTTTTTCTTCTTCTTCGTCGTCGTCTTCGTCTTCTTCTTCGTCGTCTTCTTCGTCGTTGTCTTCTTCTTCGTCGTCGTCGTCTTCTTCGTCGTCTTTGTCTTCTTTTTCGTCTTCGTTGTCGTCGTCGTC
>NC_084565.2:22365000-22455000 GCF_033978685.3 Nerophis lumbriciformis
TCTTCTTCTTCGTCTTCTTCGTCTTCTTCTTCGTCGTCTTCTTCTTCTACGTCTTCTTCTTCGCCTTCTTCTTCGTCTTTGTCGTCTTCTTCGTCGTCGTCGTTGTCTTCTTATTCGTCTTCTTCTTCTTCTTCATCGTCGTCTTCGTCTTCTTCTTCTTCGTCGTCTTCTTCGTCGTTGTCTTCTTCGTCGTTGTCTTCTTCTTCGTCGTCGTCGTCTTCTTTTTTGTCGTCTTCTTCTTCTTCTTCGTCTTCTTCTTCGTTTTCTTCGTCGTCGTCGTCTTCTTCGTCGTCTTCGTTGTCTTCGTCGTCGTCGTCTTCATTTTCTTCGTCGTCTTCGTCGTCGTCGTCGTCTTCTTCGTCTTCTTCGTCGTCGTCGTCGTCGTCTTCTTCGTCTTCGTCGTCGTCGTCTTCTTCGTTGTCGTCGTCGTCTTCTTCTTCGTCTTCTTCGTCGTCGTCGTCTTCTTCGTCGTCTTCTTCGTCGTCGTCTTCTTCTTCGTTGTCGTCTTCTTCGTCGTCGTCTTTGTCGTCGTCGTCGTCTTCTTTGTCGTCGTCGTCGTCGTCTTCGTCGTCTTCTTCGTCGTCGTCGTCTTCTTCGTCGTCGTCGTCTTCTTCTTCGTCGTTGTCTTCTTCTTCGTCGTCGTCGTCTTCTTTTTTGTCTTCTTCTTCTTCTTCGTCTTCTTCTTCGTTTTCTTCGTCGTCGTCTTCTTCGTCGTCTTTGTTGTCTTCGTCGTCTTCATTTTCTTCGTCGTCGTCGTCGTCTTCTTCGTCTTCTTCGTCGTCGTCGTCGTCGTCGTCTTCTTCTTCGTTGTCGTCGTTTTCTTCGTCTTCTTCGTCGTCGTCGTCGTCGTCGTCTTCTTCGTCTTCGTCGTCGTCGTCGTCTTCTTCGTCTTCGTCGTCGTCGTCGTCGTCTTCTTCGTTGTCGTCGTCGTCTTCTTCTTCGTCTTCTTCTTCTACGTCTTCTTCTTCGCCTTCTTCTTCGTCTTTGTCGTCGTCTTCTTCGTCGTCGTCGTGGTCGTCGTCTTCTTATTCGTCTTCTTCGTCTTCTTCTTCGTCGTCTTCTTCGTCGTCGTCGTCTTCTTCGTCGTTGTCTTCTTCGTCGTTGTCTTCTTCGTCGTTGTCTTCTTCTTCGTCGTCTTCTTCGTCTTCTTTTTCGTCTTCGTTGTCGTCTTCGTCGTCGTCGTCTTCTTTTTCTTCTTCGTCGTCGTCTACTTCCTCGTCGTCTTCTTCGTCGTCGTCGTCGTCGTCGTCGTCCTCTTCTTCGTCGTCGTCTTCTTCTTCGTCTTCTTCGTCGTCTTCTTCTTCTACGTCTTCTTCTTCGCCTTCTTCTTCGTCTTTGTCGTCTTCTTCGTCGTCGTCGTTGTCTTCTTATTCGTCTTCTTCTTCTTCTTCATCGTCGTCTTCGTCTTCTTCTTCGTCGTCGTCTTCTTCGTCGTTGTCTTCTTCGTCGTTGTCTTCTTCTTCGTCGTCGTCGTCTTCTTTTTTGTCGTCTTCTTCTTCTTCTTCGTCTTCTTCTTCGTTTTCTTCGTCGTCGTCTTCTTCGTCGTCTTCGTTGTCTTCGTCGTCGTCGTCTTCATTTTCTTCGTCGTCGTCGTTGTCGTCTTCTTTGTCTTCTTCGTCGTCGTCGTCGTCGTCGTCGTCTTCTTCATCTTCGTCGTCGTCGTCTTCTTTGTTGTCGTCGTCGTCTTCTTCTTCGTCTTCTTCGTCGTCGTCGTCTTCTTCGTCTTCGTCGTCGTCGTCGTCTTCTTCGTCGTCTTCTTCGTCGTCTTCTTCGTCGTCTTCTTCGTCGTCGTCTTCTTCTTCGTTGTCGTCTTCTTCGTCGTCGTCTTTGTCGTCGTCGTCGTCTTCTTTGTCGTCGTCGTCGTCTTCGTCGTCTTCGTCGTCTTCTTTGTCGTCGTCTTCTTCGTCGTCGTCGTCTTCTTCTTCGTCGTTGTCTTCTTCGTCGTCGTCGTCGTCTTCGTCGTCTTCTTCTTCCTCTTTGTCGTCTTCTTCTTCTTCGTCGTCTTCTTCTTCGTCTTTGTCGTCTTCTTCTTCTTCGTCGTCTTCTTCTTTGTCTTTTTCTTCGTCTTCTTCTTCGTCTTCTTCTTCCCACCAGGTGAATTAAGTGCTATTGGCGGAGTTACAATGCATAGTAGGCTACCGCCACCTACTGCACCGGAGTTGTAACTACAAGGTACATTCACAGTCAGAGTCCCATTGCTTTTATGAGCGGTCGAGCGAGTCAAAAGCCGAAAAATCAATTTGTGGCGGACGTAATTCTTTCGTGGCGGGCCGCCACAAATAAATGAATGTGTGGGAAACACTGAGACTGTATTTATATTATTCACATGTGAATAATGCTGTATAATAGACTGTATTTATATTATTCACATGTGAATAATGCTGTATAATAGACTATTTATATTATTCACATGTGAAAAATGCTGTATAATAGACTGTATTTATATTATTCAAATGTAAATAATGCTGTATAATAGACTGTATTTATATTATTCACATGTGAATAATGCTGTATAATAGACTGTATTTATATTATTCACATGTGAATAATGCTGTATAATAGACTGTATTTATATATTATTCACATGTGAATAATGCTGTATAATAGACTGCATTTATATTATTCACATGTGAATAATGCTGTATAATAGACTGCATTTATATTATTCACATGTGAATAATGCTGTACAATAGACTGTATTTATATTATTCACATGTGAATAATGCTGTACAATAGACTGTATTTATATTATTCACATGTGAATAATGCTGTATACTAGACTATTTATATTATTCACATGTGAATAATGCTGTATAATAGACTGTATTTATATTATTCACATGTGAAAAATGCTGTATAATAGACAGTATTTATATTATTCACATGTGAAAAATGCTGTATAATAGACTGTATTTATATTATTCAAATGTAAATAATGCTGTATAATAGACTGTATTTATATTATTCACATGTGAATAATGCTGTATAATAGACTGTATTTATATTATTCACATGTGAATAATGCTGTATAATAGACTGTATTTATATATTATTCACATGTGAATAATGCTGTATAATAGACTGCATTTATATTATTCACATGTGAATAATGCTGTATAATAGACTGCATTTATATTATTCACATGTGAATAATGCTGTACAATAGACTATTTATATTATTCACATGTGAATAATGCTGTACAATAGACTGTATTTATATTATTCACATGTGAATAATGCTGTATACTAGACTATTTATATTATTCACATGTGAATAATGCTGTATAATAGACTGTATTTATATTATTCACATGTGAAAAATGCTGTATAATAGACAGTATTTATATTATTCACATGTGAAAAATGCTGTATAATAGACTGTATTTATATTATTCAAATGTAAATAATGCTGTATAATAGACTGTATTTATATTATTCACATGTGAATAATGCTGTATAATAGACTGTATTTATATTATTCACATGTGAATAATGCTGTATAATAGACTGTATTTATATATTATTCACATGTGAATAATGCTGTATAATAGACTGCATTTATATTATTCACATGTGAATAATGCTGTATAATAGACTGCATTTATATTATTCACATGTGAATAATGCTGTACAATAGACTGTATTTATATTATTCACATGTGAATAATGCTGTACAATAGACTGTATTTATATTATTCACATGTGAATAATGCTGTATAATAAGACTATTTATATTATTCACATGTGAATAATGCTGTATAATAGACTGTATTTATATTATTCACATATTAATAATGCTGTATAATAGACTATTTATATTATTCACATGTGAATAATGCTGTATAATAGACTGTATTTATATTATTCACATGTGAATAATGCTGTATAATAGACTGTATTTATATTATTCACATGTGAATAATGCTGTATAATAGACAGTATTTATATTATTCACATGTGAAAAATGCTGTATAATAGACAGTATTTATATTTTTCACATGTGAATAATGCTGTATAATAGACTGTATTTATATTATTCACATGTGAATAATGCTGTATAATAGACTGTATTTATATTATTCACATGTGAATAATGCTGTATAATAGACAGTATTTATTATTCACATGTGAAAAATGCTGTATAATAGACAGTATTTATATTATTCACATGTGAATAATGCTGTATAATAGACTGTATTTATATTATTCACATGTGAATAATGCTGTATAATAGACTATTTATTTTATTCACATGTGAATAATGCTGTATAATAGACTGTATTTATATATTATTCACATGTGAATAATGCTGTATAATAGACTGTATTTATATATTATTCACATGTGAATAATGCTGTATAATAGACTGTATTTATATATTATTCACATGTGAATAATGCTGTATAATAGACTGTATTTTTATTATTCACATGTGAATAATGCTGTATAATAGACTATTTATATTATATTATTTTATTTTTTTCCCTTTTTGAAGGCTGTGATGAAATCATTAAGCAAGCCACTCACGCAGAGTGTGGCGATGAGAGTAAGTACTGTGGAAGAATGAAATGTGCACACATAATGCACAATGCCTATTTTCTCCACAGACGTTGGCTTGAAATTGTAATGCATATCAAGGTGTGTGTTTTTGTGCATGGAAATTCTATTCAACGGGCTTTATTTTCTTACTGCATTGTTGCATATTCATATTGATTTTGGATTTCTCACAAATACAATATTTAAAATTCAAAAACTCGGTTTTCAATGCTCTTCAAATAAATGAAAGTACCTCAAATTAAAGGTATGAGATGCGAACTGCATGCAAAAGTAAAACACACACACATATATATATATATATATATATATATATATATATATATATATATATATATTATTAAATTAATGTTTGGCGCAGCTGGACTGGAGCAAGAGGGGATTGAAAGAGGAAAAAAAGACCTAGTGGGAACAACAACAACAGAACAACATCAGCAAACAGGATATGTACAAATATGATACGAAAAGTGATGGCAAAGAAGCAGTTAGTGAAATGAATTTTACAGAAATGACATCATTGCACTACAAATGGAGCAATACAAATACCAATGGAAATAGTGCTATTGATAATGAATAATAACAATCATAACCTCTATTATCAACAATACAATTGTTTCTTATGCAACAATACATATATGTAATGATAACCTGAATTACAAAAGGAAGCAGATAAATGGAGGGGAAGAAAGAGAAGCGAACTGTATTAACCTTGTAGATTGTTATAAAAACAATAGGTTAAGCTTTGTCATTGGTGCCATGTTTTACCCAGTTTCCCCTATGGCAAGGGTCGGCAACCCAAAATGCTTAAAGAGCCATATTGGACCACAACGACAAAAAAGTAATCTGTCTGGAGCCGCAAACAATTAAAAGACGTATATACTGTAAGTGTTATAATGATGGCAACACATGATGTAAGTGGCTAATTAGCTATATTAGCCTACTATCAAAATGACCATGTGTCGGAGGCTGAGCAACTCTTCGTTGACAGAAATGTTGAAATGTAATATTTATTCTACACATTTTTACAACATTAGAAACCATTAGTAAATCAGAGGCTACTCAGAAGGTGAGATAACTCTTGGAAATGACTGGCTTTTAATGGCCAAAGGTATAGATGTGTGTGTCCAAGTTAAAAGGAAATGGCAGGCTGTCTTCTTTTAATAGATTTATTACAATCAATGGCAAGCTAGGTAATGTTTGCTGTGGTCTGGAACAACATGGCACACAAACAACTATCTGAAATGTTAGTAAAACATTATTAAAACTTCTCAGAGGGTGAAATAACTCCTGGAAATGGCCAAAGGTATAGATGTGTGTGTCCAAGTTAAAAGGAAATGGCAGGCTTTCTTCTTGTAATAGATTTATTACAATCGTTGGCAAGCTAGGTAATGTTTGCTGTGGTCTGGAACAACATGGCACACAAACAACTATCTGAAATGTTAGTAAAACATTATTAAAACTTCTCAGAGGGTGAAATAACTCCTGGAAATGGCCAACGGTATGGATGTGTGCATCCAAGTTAAAAAAAAACCCCGCCAGGCTGTCTTCTGCTAATGGATTTATTAGTCTTTGCAAGCTGGGTAACGTTTGCTGTGGTCTGGAACAACATGGCGCACAAACAACTATCAGAAATGCAGCCAATATTACATATATGTCATGAAACATGGAAAAATACTCTAAATACATAGGAAATTAAATGAGCTCAAATATGAGGCCTAATGATGCAATATGTACATACAGCTAGCCTATATAGCATGTTAGCATTGAATAGCTTGCAGTCATGCAGTGACCACATATGCCTGATTAGCACTCAACTCAAAACGATAACATCAACAAAGCTCACCTTTGTGCATTCACACAGCATAAAAGGTCTAGTGGACAAAATGAGACAAAGGAGTGGCATAAAAAACGTCTTTCTGTGGCAGCGTCGGCGAAAGTTGTACATGTAAACAAACTGTTGAGTCACAGTCCACACAACGGTGAGTTCAAGGGGCGCTGAAATTAGTAGGACAAAACGGCAATCGCCAAATATTCTCATCAGTGAAGCATACACACAAACATAATAAACAGTGGGCTTTCTAACAATTAGGAAGGGCTGTGTCATGTTCGTCCTACTACAGAAACCATATTACAACGAAAACTATTTGTCACCCCATTTTTTTTTTTCATTTCCATACATTTTTGAAAAAGCTCCATGGAGCCACCAGGGCACCGCTAAAGAGCCGCATGTGGCTTTAGAGCCGCGGGTTGCTGACCAACATATATTACCGTTAATTTATGTTTGATAAAACGTGATTATATGCATGAGTGTATGTATGTATATGTACTTGTATATGTACAGAATGTGTATGTGTTTGTACAGTGAATATATATGTACATGTATGTGTATGTATGGCTGTAGAGTAAATGTATATGTACATGTATGGTTGTAGAGTGAATGTATATGTACATGTATGTGTATATGTATGTTTGTACAGTGAATGTGCGTGTGGATGTATGTACCATGGGTGTGTATGTATGTACTGTATTTGTGTATGTATTGTGGAGCGTCTCTAAGGGGCTGACCGGCGTCCTATCGGAGGTAAGAGGTGTGTCCAGGTTCAGCCCAGCAGAGATGTGGCCATAGGCCTAGTGGTTGAGGGGCGGTACCTACCTGCATTCTTTCTCAATCAGCTCAAGATGATGACTGCTGTGTCTAATCACCAATGGAGGACACCTGGGTTCTGGTCAGCCCGGGCCACAAATGCAGCAGCTTGAACCTGAGCTCACTCTACCTCTGCGTGGGATGCTGTCGGGCGGTAAGATGCACACTCCACTTCCTGTCAAACAGAATGCTTGATGTATATATATACTGTATAGACCGGGGGTCAGCAACCCGCAGCTCTCAAACCGCATGCGGCTCTTTAGTGCCGCCCTAGTGCGATTGAAAATGGAAAAAGATGGGGGGAAAATACAAAGTTTGTTTACATGTAAAATCTTCCATTCCTTCTTTGTCTCATTTTGTCCACCAAACGTTTTATGCTGTGCGTGAATGCACAAAGATGAGCTTTGTTGATGTTTTTGACTTGTTGGAGTGCTAAACAGGCATAATTGGTCAGCATGACTGCAAGATAATCAATGCTAACATGCTATTTAGGCTAGCTGTATGTACATATTGCATCATTATGCCTCATTTGTAGCTATATTTGAGCTCATTTACTTTCCTTTACTTATGTCCTCTTTGTATATAATTTAATTTTGCGTGTCTCATGACACATTTTCTGTATATAATATTGGCTGCATTTCAGACAGTTGTTTGTGTGCCATGTTGTTCCAGACCACAGCAAACGTTACCCAGCTTGCCAAAGATTGTAATAAATATATTAAAAGAAGACAGTCTGCCGTTTCCTTTAACTTCTCTAGACAAAGACTTAAAAAGTTGCAAGAATATCTCTGAATTTAAAAAGAGTTACAAAAAGAGACAACTGGAATTATATCAAACTGATTTTTGATTTTGATTGGACGTGTCATTTTGAAAATGCTTAAACAAAAATTAAAAGTATGTTGGAGTTCGGGTGTTGGTGGAGGGAACAGTGATAAAGTCACCTAAAATAATTTGTGTTAAAAAGGGGGCAGATAAACCTAAGAATAGTATTCTTCCATCTGTTCCTTTCTGATCATGGAAATGTATAAGAAACAAAAAAAACAATGAAAGTGTCAACTGTATATGGCTTGTATATATGCATTTTCATGAAAAGAAAAAAAAGAAATGATGATGATGAACTTGGACACACACATCTATACCTTTGGCAATTAAAAGCCAGTCATTTCCAGGAGTTTTCTCTCATTTTGTCCACCAAAAGTTTTATGCTGTGCGTGAATGCACAAAGGTGATCTTTGTTGATGTTATTGACTTGTTGGATTGCTAAACAGGCATAATTGGTCAGCATGACTGTAAGATAATCAATGCTAGCTGTATGTACATATTGCATCATTATGCCTCATTTGTAGTTATATTTGAGGTCATCTAATTTCCTTTATGTCCTCTTTGTATATAATTAAATTATGCGTGTCTCATGACACATTTTCTGTATGTAATATTGGCTGCATTTCAGATAGTTTTGTGTGCCATGTTGTTCCAGACCACAGCAAACATTACCTAGCTTGCCAAAGATTGTATTAAATCTATTAAAAGAAGACAGCATGCCATTTCCTTTTAACTTGGACACACACATCTATACCTTTGGCCATTAAAAGTCAGTAATTTCCAGGAGTTATCTCACCTTCTGAGTAGCCTCTGATTTACTAATGGTTTCTAATGTTGTAAAAATGTGTAGAATAAATATTACATTTCAACATTTCTGTCAACGAAGGTTTGCTTCAGCCTGCGACAGTCATTTTGATAGTAGGCTATTATAGCTAATATAGACACTTATATTACGTGTTGCCTTCATTATAAGACTTGTATATGGCTTTTCATTTTTTGCTGCTCCAGACAGATTTGTTTTTTGTTGTTTTTTGGCTCTTTCCACATGTTGGGTTGCCGACTAATTGATGCTGTGTCTGTTGTCAGGCAACCAGTGATGGACAAAGCTAATGTGATGAACTGCATGATGAAAAGTACCCCAACTGGGAGGTAGTTGACTACATGTATACCCCCTCCCCTGCCTTTTGTTAAATAAACCCATTTTCGTGAGAACTGAAGCCTTCTCAGCGTCTTGGTGTTGGGCAGCGTCCACAGTATGTATGTGGGAGCGTATGTATGTGGGATGTTTATTTATTTATTTACAGACATCGTTTTGTATTTAATTATTGTTTCTTTTGTTTAATATCCTTGTCCGTTCTGCAAAAAGGTCATCCCTAGAAGCACACAGCTTATGGACAGGGACCCACAGTTAAAATATGCATCATCATATAATATACAAAACAGTACAATACAATACATTTCAAAATGTACCCACCAAATACCCATTTACAATTTCATTTATAAATAAAAAGGAATCTTTAAATCCACCAAATCAGTCTCAATATCCTATTATTCAAATTTGATTGAAAGGTTGCATCTTGAAGATCTGCGATAATCTCGTCATACATACAGAGATCAAGACCAAAATTATGTGACTAATGTGAATCCCTCAACCATAAGGGGTGTGCTGAATGTACTAAGCATAATGTCACAATAAATTTAGCTGAAAACGCTTTTTTAAAATGTTCGGATGTTTTTCAAGGGCTTTGTAGGCTGAATTGCGCAGCTCCCGTATGCACCATTGTAAGATGACATTTGATCATATTTATTTAATATTTAGAATGCAAAAATGTTTTTAATTAAAGCTGCAAGCAGCGATGGACGGGACCGCCTTTTGCTGGTGTTTCCCGCCTTTCCCCATTCAACAAGGTATTGCGTGTAGAATTTAGAGGACAGAAATGAATTGATTCAATTTCACATTGTCATTATAGGGTATTGTGTGTAGAATTTTGAGGACAAAAATTAATTAATTCCATTTCACATTGTCATTGTCTACTGTTAGTCCTAAGTGTCCCAATACTTTTGCCTAGTGTTAGTCCTAAGTGTCCCAAAACTTTTGCCTAGTGTTAGTCCTAAGTGTCCAAATACTTTTGTCCAGTGTTAGTCCTAAGTGTCCAAATACTTTTTTCCAGTGTTAGTCCTAAGTGTCCAAATACTATTGTCTACTGTTAGTCCTAAGTGTCCAAATACTTTTGTCTAATGTTAGTCCTAAGTGTCCAAATACTTTTGTCCAGTGTTAGTCCTAAGTGTCCCAATACTTTTGTCCAGTGTTAGTCCTAAGTGTCCAAATACTTTTGTCCAGTGTTAGTCCTAAGTGTCCAAATACTATTGTCTACTGTTAGTCCTAAGTGTCCAAATACTTTTGTCTAATGTTAGTCCTAAGTGTCCAAATACTTTTGTCCAGTGTTAGTCCTAAGTGTCCCAATACTTTTGTCCAGTGTTAGTCCTAAGTGTCCCAATACTTTTGTCCAGTGTTAGTCCTAAGTGTCCCAATACTTTTGTCCAGTGTTAGTCCTAAGTGTCCCAATACTTTTGTCCAGTGTTAGTCCTAAGTGTCCCAATACTTTTGTCCAGTGTTAGTCCTAAGTGTCCCAATACTTTTGTCTATTGTTAGTCCTAAGTGTCCCAATACTTTTGTCTATTGTTAGTCCTAAGTGTCCCAATACTTTTGTCTATTGTTAGTCCTAAGTGTCCCAATACTTTTGTCAATTGTTAGTCCTAAGTGTCCCAATACATTTGTCTAGTGTTAGTCCTAAGTGTCCCAATACTTTTGTCCAGTGTTAGTCCTAAGTGTCCAAATACTTTTGTCCAGTGTTAGTCCTAAGTGTCCAAATACTATTGTCTACTGTTAGTCCTAAGTGTCCAAATACTTTTGTCTAATGTTAGTCCTAAGTGTCCAAATACTTTTGTCCAGTGTTAGTCCTAAGTGTCCCAATACTTTTGTCCAGTGTTAGTCCTAAGTGTCCCAATACTTTTGTCCAGTGTTAGTCCTAAGTGTCCCAATACTTTTGTCCAGTGTTAGTCCTAAGTGTCCCAATACTTTTGTCCAGTGTTAGTCCTAAGTGTCCCAATACTTTTGTCCAGTGTTAGTCCTAAGTGTCCCAATACTTTTGTCCAGTGTTAGTCCTAATTGTCCCAATACTTTTGTCTAATGTTAGTCCTAAGTGTCCCAATACTTTTGTCTATTGTTAGTCCTAAGTGTCCCAATACTTTTGTCTATTGTTAGTCCTAAGTGTCCCAATACTTTTGTCTATTGTTAGTCCTAAGTGTCCCAATACTTTTGTCAATTGTTAGTCCTAAGTGTCCCAATACATTTGTCTAGTGTTAGTCCTAAGTGTCCCAATACTTTTGCCTAGTGTTAGTCCTAGGTATCCCAATACTTAAGCCTAGTGTTAGTCCTAAGTGTCCCAATACTTTTGCCTAGTGTTAGTCCTAAGTGTCCCAATACTTTTGCCTAGTGTTAGTCCTAAGTGTCCCAATACTTTTGTCTAGTGTTAGTCCTAAGTGTCCCAATACTTTTGTCTATTGTTAGTCCTAAATGTCACAATACTTTTGTCTATTGTTAATCCTAAGTGTCCCAATACTTTTGTCTATTGTTAGTCCTAAGTGTCCCAATACTTTTGTCTATTGTTAGTCCTAAGTGTCCCAATACTTTTGTCTAGTGTTAGTCCTAAGTGTCCCAATACTTTTGTCTAGTGTTAGTCCTAAGTGTCCCAATACTTTTGTCCAGTATTAGGCCTAAGTGTCCCAATACTTTTGTCCAGTATTAGTCCTAAGTGTCCCAATACTTTTGTCCAGTGTTAGTCCTAAGTGTCCCAATACACAGTACCTACCTTCTCTGCATTGTGTGCTCACACTGGTGCTTCCTGCGGAGCAGTTATGAAAACTCTTTCATCAACTTTTAATCAGAAGGGTTCAATCTCTCTCCTGTGCTAGTTTGAAGCCGAAACAACAAACGCGCTCAGAGGTGATAATGTTTAAAATAGTAATAATAATCGAGAAAAGAGACAATGTAGGCTGTGTAGTCCTGAGTCTCATTTAGTACTCTACTCACCACTCTGGGAGACGTGGGTGCGATCGTGAGCTGGCAGATGCATGTTGCTACTAGGGTTGTCTCTATTCCAATATTTTGGTACCGGTACCAAAATGTATTTCGATACTTTTCGATACATTTCTAAATAAAGGGTACCACAAACAAATTGCATTTTTTGACTTTATTTCAACAAAAAATATTAGGGTACATTAAACATATGTTTCTTATTGCAAGTTTGTCCTCAAATAAAATAGTGAACATACTAGACAACTTGTCTTTTATTAGTAAGTAAGCAAACAAAGGCTCCGAATTTAGCAGCTGACATATGAAGTAACATATTGTCATTTTCCATTCTATTATTTTTTTCAAAATTATTAAGGACAAGTGGTAGAAAATGAATTATTAATCTACTAGTTCATTTACTGTTAATATCTGCTTACTTTCTCTTTTAACATGTTGTATCTACACTTCTGTTAACATGTAATAATCACTTATTCTTCTGTTTGATACTTTGCATTAGTTTTGGATGATACCACAAATGTAGGTATCAATTTGATACCAAGTAGTTACAGGATCATACATTGGTCATAATTTAAGTTTTCATGTGTCCAGGGACATATTTCCTGAGTTTATGAATGTCATATGAATTTTAAAAGAAAAAATATTTTGTGATGATAAAAAATATTGATGTAATCATAGTATCGACTAGATATGCTCTTGTACTTGGTATCATTACAGTGGATGTCAGGTGTCGATCCACCCATGGCATTTGTTTATAGACTGTAGTGAAGCATGTTTAGCTATTCCTCGTCCTGCAAGGATGATACTTGTAAGAAAGGTACTTTATTTGTCGCCATGGAGACGAGGATTAGTGATTTAGAAGTAGCTAAAACACTGCGGATGGACATTAGCCGCTAACTAGCTAGCCATGTCTTAAAGCACCGCTTCCTGAGGGCATTTCAGTGTTATAACTTCACCTTTATTGTCAGTTTTCAAGCCAAAAGGCGTCCATTCTCCCTTTTCTGTCTACAAACTGTCTGCTTGTAAGTACTCGGTGATTGTGCGCTGCCGTATATGCTCCTTTGCTCGTAAAACCAACAATGTCACGACTGTAAAAAAAATATGGTGAACCGGTACTTTTCAGAGTATAGTACCGTTTTTGATTCATTAGTACCGCGATACTATACTAGTACCGGTATACCGTACAACCCAAGTTGCTACCATGTTTTATCAGCGAGGAACAATGTTCCCTCTCATCTATGCCAGGAACAAAACCCAACTTAAACTCGAAATAACATGTTTTAATGCTCTCCTAAACGAATGATCACAAGTTTTTTTTTGTTTTTTTTCCCCCAACGTAAAAAATTTTTCAGATTGAATTGAAACCTCACACATTTTGAATAGAAGCCATTGAAGCACAACATAAAAATGCATCTGTTGTAATTATAACTTTTATTTTCAATTCAAGTCATCACATATTTTACAACGTTGACTATTTGTCTTTATACTTGGTATCTTTCTCCTCACTATTTGGCAGACCAGTTTGCCCAGGGAAGGAGGCTATCTTCAGGAAGAAATACGGGTTACTGCGAACACGAAGGGCCACCAGGAGCGGAGTGAGGGCGTACAGCAAGTTGGCTGCCAGAACGAGGCAGAAGACGTCGTTTGGGACGCGAAACGGAGCCTTGGTGTATGGATGGAAGGACCCCCCGATGTGAGCCCACTGGCACTGTGGACAACAAAGAGGTTGGATTTTGATTCATGAATTTTACTGAATTGTTTTGCGGATATAATGCTTTAAAACAACACAATGGGCCAACACTAGAGATGTCCGATAATGGCTTTTTTGCCGATATCCGATATTGTCCAACTCTTAATTACCGATTCCGATATCAACCGATACCGATATATACAGTCGTGTAGTCAACACATTATTATGCTTAATTTTGTTGTGATGCCCCGCTGGATGCATTAAACAATGTACCAATGGTTTTCCAAAATAAATCAACTCAAGTTATGGAAAAAAATGCCAACATGGCACTGCCATATTTATTATTGAAGTCACAAAGTGCATTATTTTTTAACAGGTCTCAAAACAGCAGCTTGGAATTTAGGACATGCTCTCCCTGAGAGAGCATGAGGAGGTTGAGGTGGGCAGGGTTGGGGGGGGGTGTATATTGTAGCGTCCCGGAAGAGTTAATGCTGCAGGGGATTCTGGGTATTTGTTCTGTTGTGTTACGGTGCGGATGTTCTCCCGAAATGTGTTTGTCATTCTTGTTTGGTGTGGGTTCACAGTGTGGCGCATATTTGTAACAGTGTTAAAGTTGTTTATACGGCCACCCTCAGTGTGACCTGTATGGCTGTTGACCAAGTATGCTTTGCATTCGTGTGTGTGTGTGTGTGTGTGTGTGTGTGTGTGTGTGTGTGTGTGTGTGTGTGTGTGTGTGTGTGTGTGTGTGTGTGTGTGTGTGTGTGTGTGTGTGTGTGTGTGTGTGTGTGTGTGTGTGTGTGTGTGTGTGTGTGTGTGTGTGTGTGTGTGTGTGTGTGTGAGAGAGAGAGAAAAGCCGTAGATATTATGTGACTGGGCCGGCATGCACATGCAGTGCCTTTAAGGTTTGTTGGCGCTCTGTACTTCTCCCTACGTCCGTGTACACAGCGGCGTTTTAAAAAGTCATAAATGTTACTTTTTGAAACCAATCCCGATAATTTCTGATCTTACATTTTTAAAGCATTTATCGGCCGATAATATCGGCAGTCTGATATTATCGGACATCCCTAGTCAACGCTATAACGGGGGAACCTTCGGTTTGCTGACAATGTATCCTGTTGTTTGGATACTTTACATTAGTTTTGGATGATACCACAAAATAAGGTATCAATCTGATACCAAGTAGTTACAGGATCCTACATTGGTCATATTTAAAGTCCTCATGTCCAAGGCTGTATTTACTGAGTTTATGAATATAATATGAATTTTAAAAGAAAAAATATTTTGTGACTATAAAAAATATTGATTTAATCATAGTATCGACTAGATACGCTCTTGTACTTGGTATCATTACGGTGGATGTCAGTGCGTTTCCCACCTAGGCCTTCAGCGATATCAGACTTCAATGATTACCTCCCAAAATACCATAATTGATGTCACCGCATGACCATTGCTGGAGAAATGCTATACAAAAAAACATTTATGCACTACTGACCATTGAAACACCTCAACAGTGTACAAACGGGTTATTTTGTGGCGCATTTAAAAATCAATTAAAACGCATAAGCAATTAAAACATATCCTATGTGGTACTGTGAAAATGAAAATTGCAAAAAACAAATTAAACGTGAAAAAATTAAATATTTTTAACTCGCAATTTGTAGGACCTATTTGACGCCGTATAAGCCAGTGGCACCGCTCGTCGTCGGCTTATTCGAGTGGAAATGGCCAGCATTTCCCCATTTCATTGCCAGAACAGCTGAGCTAGCTTCCGGAGTTGGCTGACAAGATGTAGTTTCTCTTTAAATATCTTTCTTGAAAATGGCCTTGCAAATATGTACAGTCGTGGTCAAAAGTTTACATACACTTGTAAAGAACATAATGTCATGGCTGTCTTGAGTTTCCAATAATTTCTACAACTCTTATATTTTTGTGATAGAGTGATTGGAGCACACACTTGTTGGTCACAAAAAACATTCATGAAGTTTGGTTCTTTTATGAATTTATTATGGGTCTACTGAAAATGCTGGGTCAAAAGTATACATACAGCAATGTTAATATTTGGTTACATGTCCCTTGGCAAGTTTCACTGCAATAAGGTGCTTTTGGTAGCCATCCACAAGCTTCTGGTTGAATTTTTGACCACTCCTCTTGACAAAATTGGTGCAGTTCAGCTAAATGTGTTGGTTTTCTGACATGGACTTGTTTCTTCAGCATTGTCCACACGTTTAAGTCAGGACTTTGGGAAGGCCATTCTAAAACCTTCATTCTAGCCTGATTTAGCCATTCATTTACCACTTTTTGACATGTGTTTGGGGTCATTGTCCTGTTGGAACACCCAACTGCGCCCAAGACCCAACCTCCGAGCTGATGATTTTAGGTTGTCCTGAAGAATTTGGAGGTAATCCTCCTTTTTTTACTCTCTGTAAAGCACCAGTTCCATTGGCAGCAAAACAGGCCCAGAGCATAATACTACCACCACCAAGCTTGACGGTAGGAATGGTGTTCCTGGGATTAAAGGCCTTACCTTTTCTCCTCCAAACATATAGCTGGGTATTGTGGCCAAACAGCTCACTTTTTGTTTCATCTGACATCACATGGACAAAGATAAGACCTTCTGGAGGAAAGTTCTGTGGCCAGATGAAACAAAGTGTATATAAACTTTTGACCACGACTGTGTCTGCCATCTAATCAACGTTTTGTTCTCCTTCTCTGCTATCCCGGTGTGGATAAGGCGCAACACTTCTTGCTTCCTGCTAAATTGAAACTTGTGATTGGATACTCACTTTGGAATGACAAGTGAGTATCCAATCACAGTCTCGTTGACATCAGGCTACCTAGATAGGCTACTGTCAACAACTTGTGATCTGATTGGCTATCGCAACTGTCTATCAACTGTATGTTCATATTCACTTACAGTACACAGGCGCCCGCATTGTTGATTCTGAAGGCCTCGGGCAGATTTGGTACAGCATGGCAACATAAGATAGCTGAATTCTGATTGGATAAAAACTCTAAACTAATAACAGCAGTGGAAGGAGCATAATATGACATAAAGAGAATATGAATACTTTTAGATATTTAGGGAAAGTAAATAAAAAAAATAATTGTATCTTTAATTATGATCATGATTTCTGATTATGTTAGGCCAGCAGAGAAGGCCTTGCTGGCCCTGACGACACACCACTGTCTCATGGTCGTACCTGAATCATTGCTCCTGAAAAGAAGATAGTCCAGTCAGACATCCACGTGCAGCCCGGCTTCAGGAGACCGTAGACAAATGCTCCCAGCAGTGGTAGTCCATAGAAGAACATGTGCAGCATCTGTCAAACCAACATGGATTCATGACGTAAAAGAAACGACAAAATAGTGTCCTAAAGTGAAGTGAGATTTTCCATGTAAAATATTCAAATCAGGATAATACTGTAAACGGTCAAATGTACACCTCCTATATCAACTGGTTTTCATTGAGGGCCACGTCGCAGTTAAGGCTGCCATCAGAGGGCCGCTTGTAACAGTGAATAATGTATGAATTTGCCTCTGGATTTCATTATTAATTACAAACCCCGTTTCCATATGAGTTGGGAAATTGTGTTAGATGTAAATATAAACGGAATACAATGATTTGCAAATCCTTTTCAACCCATATTCAATTGAATATGCTCCAAAGACAACATATTTGATGTTCAAACTCATAAACTTTATTTTTTTTTTGCAAATAATAATTATAATTTCATGGCTGCAACACGTGCCAAAGTAGTTGGGAAAGGGCATGTTCACCACTGTGTTACATGGCCTTTCCTTTTATCAACACTCAGTAAACGTTTGGGAACTGAGGAGACACATTTTTTAAGCTTCTCAGGTGGAATTCTTTCCCATTCTTGCTTGATGTACAGCTTAAGTTGTTCAACAGTCCGGGGGTCTCCCTTGTGGTATTTTAGGCTTCATAATGCGCCACACATTTTCAATGGGAGACCGGTCTGGACTACAGGCAGGCCAGTCTAGTACCCGCACTCTTTTACTATGAAGCCATGTTGATGTAACACGTGGCTTGGCATTGTCTTGCTGAAATAAGCAGGGACGTGGTAACGTTGCTTGGATGGCAACATATGTTGCTCCAAAACCTGTATGTACCTTTCAGCATTAATGGTGCCTTCAGATGTGTAAGTTACTCATGTCTTAGGCACTAATACACCCCCATACCATCACAGATGCTGGCTTTTCAACTTTGCGCCTATAACAATCCGGATGGTTCTTTTCCTCTTTGGTCCGGAGGACACGACGTCCATGGTTTCCAAAAACAATTTGAAATGTGGACTCGTCAGACCACAGAACACTTTTCCACTTTGTATCAGTCCATCTTAGATGAGCTCAGGCCCAGCGAAGCCGACGGCATTTCTGGGTGTTGTTGATAAACGTTTTTTGCCTTGTATAGGAGAGTTTTAACTTGCACTTACAGATGTAGCGACCAACTGTAGTTACTGACAGTGGGTTTCTGAAGTGTTCTTGGGCCCATGTGGTGATATCCTTTACACACTGATGTCACTTGTTGATGCAGTACAGCCTGAGGGATCGAAGGTCACAGGCTTAGCTGCTTATGTGCAGTGATTTCTCCAGATTCTCTTTGATGATATTATGGACCGTAGATGGTGAAATCCCTAAATTCCTTGCAATTGCTGGTTGAGAAATGTTGTTCTTAAACTGTTCAACAATTTGCTCACGCATTTGTTGACAAAGTGGTGACCCTCGCCCCATCCTTGTTTGGGAATGACTGAGCATTTCATGGAATCTACTTTTATACCCAATCATGGCACCCACCTGTTCTCAATTTGCCTGTTCACCTGTGGGATGTTCCAAATAAGTGTTTGATGAGCATTCCTCAACTTTATCAGTATTTATTGCCACCTTTCCCAACTTCTTTGTCACGTGTTGCTGGCATCAAATTGTGAAGTTAATGATTATTTGCAAAAAAAAAAAATGTTTATCAGTTTGAACTTCAAATATGTTGTCTTTGTAGCATATTCAACTGAATATGGGTTGAAAATTATTTGCAAATCTTTGTATTCCGTTTATATTTACATCTAACACAATTTCCCAACTCATATGGAAACGGGGTTTGTATATAAATATTTGGTAACACTTTAGTATGGGGAACATATTCACCATTAATGAGTTGCTTATTAAAGTAACAAAGACTTAATTTAGAGTTATTTGGACACTAGAGGAATATATAAGGGTAAGGGTTACTAATAAGCAATAATTCTGAGGTTATTGAGGGAAGACTCTTAATTAATGGCTTACTGGTTGTATAATAAGGCCATGCAGAATAAGGCATTAATATGTTACTAATTTGCATGTTAATAAGCAACTAATTAATGGTGAATGTGTTCCCCATACTAAAGTGTTACCAAATGTTTTTTAAGTAGACTGTCGATTTTACAGTAAAAACTTTACATTTACAAAATCTTACTGTAAAATAGTGGGGGGTTTTTTTGTTTTTTTCATTTTACAGTAAATATAAAACAGTACCACTGTTTTGTTTTTGACGGAAAAAGCTGGCAGCTTAGTTGCCAGAATTTTACTATTACATTTTCTTTTACAACATATTGTTAATGGAAAAACGGTACAAGTTCCATTTTTTTTTATTCTGGCAACTTAGCTGCCAGTTTTTCTACCGTAAAAACAAATGTGTCATTCTTCCATTTACAGTAATACACTGTTAAAAACAGATTTTACAGTAAAAATGTGGCAGCTCAATCAACAGAATATTAACGCAAAAAAAAGAGTACTTTTTTTCAATTTACAGTAATATGCTGTAAAGAACACCGTAAAATGTTTTGTCATTTGTATTAATTTGGTGGGTAGTTTGCAGTAAAATCCTAAGTCAAGCAGATATTAATTTTTTATTTTTTTTTTTTATGTATATAGACAAAAAAGTTTGGGAAATTAGGATAATATACTGTAATATTTGTTGCAATATTGGATACTATTAAAGTTTAAAAGGCATTCAATTTCAAGCAGTACATATTTTTTCTGTCAAAATAAAAAAATCTATTACATTTAGTGAGAAAAATATAAAGTACCGTATTTCTCGGACTATAAGTCGCAGTTTTTTTTCATAGTTTAGCCGGGCTCCAGAGCGATTTATATGTTTTTTCCTTCTTTATTATGCATTTTCGGCAGGTGCGACTTATACTCCGAAAAATACTGTACTTTATTAACACATATCATTTCCATGTGTTTGCCTTGGGTTTGACATTTGTGCTCCATAACATTAACCTCAAAGAACCTGATCTACTAAAGGTGGCCGTGTTTTAAGACACATGCAAACTTGACAGCACATGCAGCTGATCTCTTAAATGAGCAAATTAGAGATATAGTAGAGGGTAGACACAAATATAATTGTTTAGCATACGCAATGCCGTTTATCAAGGCTAAATCTGTTCTGGGTCGTTTTTTTGCGTCTATATTTTGCACCTATGGAATGTGCGTGCAAACGATTGCTGCAGTATGACAGTCGACGGAGAGAATAAGACTCTTCCGTACTCGTGTCAACAATCGTCATACAAAACCAGTGAAGTTGGCACGTTGTGTAAATCGTAATTAAAAAACAGAATACAATGATACAGCATACAACTTATATTCAATTGAATAGACTGCAAAGACAAGATACTTAACGTTCTAACTGGAAAACATTGTTTTGCAAATTTTACCTCATTTGGAATTTGATGCCTGCAACATGTTTCAAAAAAGCTGGCATACGTGGCAAAAAAGACTGAGAAAGTTGAGGAATGCTCATCAAACACTTATTTGCAACATCCCACAGGTGAACAGGTTAATTGGGAACAGGTGGGTGCCATGATTGGGTATAAAAGCAGCTTCCATGAAATGCTCAGTCATTCACAAACAAGAACGGGGCGAGGGTCACCACTTTGTGAACAAATGCGTGAGCAAATTGTCGAACAGTTTAAGAACAACATTTCTCAATGAGATATTGCAAGGAATTTGGGGATTTCACCATCTACGGTCCATAATATCAAAAGGTTCAGAGAATCAGGAGAAATCATTGCATGTAAGCATCAAGGCTGAAAACCAACATTGAATGCCCGTGACTTTCAATCCCTCAGGCGGTAATGCATCAAAAAGTAACGCCCGTGTGTAAAGGATATCACCACATGGGCTCAGAAACACTTCAGAAAGCCACTGTCAGTAACTACAGTTTGTCGCTACATCTGTAAGTGCAAGTTAAAACTGTACTATGCAAAGCCATTTATCAACAACACCCAGAAACGGTTCCGGCTTCGCTGGGCCCGAGCTTATTAAGATGGACTGATGCAAAGTGGAAAAGTGTTCTGTGGTCTGACGAGTCCACATTTCAAAGTGTTTTTAGAAACTGAACGTTGTGCCGTCCGGAACAAAGAGGAAAATAATTATCCGGACTGTTATAGGCGCAAAATTGAAAAGCCAGCATCTGTGATGGTATGGGGGTGTATTAGTGCCCAAGACATGGGTAACTTACACATCTGTGAAGGCGCCATTAATGCTGAAAGGTACATACAGGTTTTGGAGCAACATATGTTGCCATCCAAGCAACGTTACCATGGACGTCCCTGCTTATTTCAGCAAGAAAATGCCAAGCCACGTCTTACAACAGCGTGGCTTCATAGTAAAAGAGTGCGGGTACTAGACTGGCCTGCCTGTAGTCCAGACTTGTCTCCCATTGAAAATGTGTGGCGCATTATGAAGCCTAAAATACCACAACTTAAGCTGTACGTCAAGCAAGAATGGGAAAGAATGCCACCTGAAAAGCTTCAAAAATTGGTCTCCTCAGTTCCCAAACGTTTGCTGAGTGTTTTTAAAAGGAAAGGCCATGTAACACAGTGGTAAAAATGCCCCTGTGCCAACTTTTTTGCAATGTGTTGCTGCCATTAAATTCTAATTTAATGATTATTTGCAACAACAAAAAAGTGTTTCTCAGTTGGAACATTAAATATCTTGTCTTTGTAGTCTATTCAATTGAATATACGTTGAAAAGGATTTGCAAATCATTGTATTCTGTTTTTATTTACCATTTACACAACGTGCCAACTTCACTGGTTTTGGGTTTAATACAACATTGGTTCTGTTGCATGACCTTTCTTGACTGTCTCAAACTTTTATTGTTTCCTTAGTTTCTGTATTATTTCCTGACCAGCGTTCCTATTTTTTTTATTTACACTTCCTGTTTGCCACCACCACTTATCTAGTCTGAGCGCTGGCTCCCTCTTTGGCACTCCCTAATTGGCAATAAGGAAACACCTCTCTCTGTTTGCCAATCAGGATGCTTCTTATGTCAGCCCGAGCCTGTTGATGGCGCTGGCTCATTTTGCTTTGGACCTCGATTTGCAGCAGCGTTCCCTGTCCTTCCTGTGCGTGTTCTGCCTTTTGATGCACGTGCCTGCTGCACTACTTTTTGTTTTGTCTGACCTAATAAAAGGGATTTTACCTGAAGGCCGTTTCCAGACCATGCACTCTGCAAAAAAACAGCCAGCCAAATATAAGATAAAAAGACTATATTGAGTGAAATTATCTGCCCATCATGCAGATGGTTATTTTACTTGATAAGTCCTGCTAATTTGCTACAAATTAGCAGGACTTTTAGGAATAAGTATTTTAACCTGAAAACAAGCATTATTCAACATGCAATTCTAAAATCAAGCTTTTCATTGATTGATTGAGACTTTTATTAGTAGATTGCACAGTACAGTACATATTCCGTACAATTGACCACTAAATGGTGACACCCGAATAAGTTTTTCAACTTGTTTAAGTCGGAGTCCATCCTTGGGATGTTGCAGAATCTGTAAAAAAAAAAAAAAAAAAAGATTTTCTATAAGGGGAGAACCAAAATATCTTATTTGAATAGTTATTTTCTCAATTGTTATATTTTGAAACTAAAATAGACGACATAGAATCATTCATGCTACAATTAAGATTATGACGCAACGCAGGGGTGTCAAAGCGAATTAATTATCTATTTATCTAATTATGATATTTGATTATTATTAGAACCGGCCCGCAGGCCACAGCCGCCTGCTGCTGTTTTGCACGCACCAATACTCCATCAGTGTTGGCGCCAGGGACCCCATCAAGTCATAAAAATGGGGTCCCACTTTTTTGTAGCCGTTTTGAAAACAAATGATAAATGCATGCATTATCCTGTTATATCTCACATTCCATATTGTTTTGGTAAAAGGTTGTCATAAATGTTACTTAATTCATTTTAAAAAAATAATACAAAAAACCCATTTTTATGCATATGTAAATGTATTCAGTTATAAACATTCATTCACTTTCTTCTTTCCTTCATGGCTCTAAACTTTACCGCTGCCGGTATTTTTTTTCTATATTTTTATTGGAATATTTTCAGAATGTGTTTGTTGTATTTGTGGCCAAAGTAAGACAAAGAAAATAATCTGAAGTTGTCTTTATTTTTTAGTTTTAATGCCACGATTTTAATAGTCCGGCCCGCGTGTGCACTGTGCACACATTTTCCTCCATGCCGCCCCTGAGCTAAAATGAGTGACACCCCTGATGTAAAGTTAATGACTAAAACTAAGTAAATAGGTTTTAAAACTAGGGAAATAACTCAAATTTAAAATCTTGGCAAGTGGCAAATTTGGCGTGCATCCTGGGCTCCAGACCAGTATGAAGTTTAACCTAATATATTATTAATTGACCATATGGTCAAAGAGAGGTACATTTTCCATCTCATTTTCTTATTCACTCCAAACCATTATTGAAGTTTTTAATAAGATTCAAAGAAAATGCAAGGTTATTTTTAGGGATGTCCGATAATGGCTTTTTGCCGATATCCGATATTCCGATATTGTCCAACTCTTTAATTACCGATATCAACCGATATATACAGTCGTGGAATCAACACATTATTATGCCTAATTTGGACAACCAGGTATGGTGAAGATAAGGTACTTTTTTTTTAAATTAATAAAATAAGATAAATAAATTAAAAACATAGGCTCCAGCGCCCCCTGCGACCCCAAAGGGAATAAGCGGTAGAAAATGGATGGATGGATGGAAATTAAAAACATTTTCTTGAATAAAAAAGAAAGTAAAATATAAAAACAGTTACATAGAAACTAGTAATTAATGAAAATTAGTAAAATTAACTGTTAAAGGTTAGTACTATTAGTGGACCAGCAGCACGCACAATCATGTGTGCTTACGGACTGTATCCCTTGCAGACTGTATTGATATATATTGATATATAATGTAGGAACCATAATATTAATAACAGAAAGAAGTGTGTATCTTGTATTTTTTTATGTTGATTTAATCATTTTAAAAAAATTTAAAAAATAAATAAAATATGTGTGCTTACGGACTGTATCCCTTGCAGACTGTATTGATATATAATGTAGGAACCAGAATATTAATAACAGAAACAACCCTTTTGTGTGAATGAGTGTAAATGGGGAAGGGAGGTTTTTTGGGTTGGTGCACTAATTGTGTATCTTGTGTTTTTTATGTTGATTTAATAAAAAAATAAAATAAAAAAAACGATACCGATAATTTTCGATATTACATTTTGACGCATTTATCGGCTGATAATATCGGCAGGCCGATATCGGACATCTCTAGTTATTTTCTAAAACGAGAAGGAATAATAAGAAATTATAAACTTAACACCCCAGTCACAGCATTGCAGAATACCATAACGAAAGTGTCTGACCGCACTTCTAAAGCAGGACGACATCCATCCATCCATTTCCTACCGCGTGTCCCCTCCGCAAGTCGCCACCTCATCACAGGGCCAACACAGATAGACAGACAACATTCACACTCACATTCACACACTAGGGCCAATTTAGTGTTGCCAATCAACCTATCCCCAGGTGCATGTTTTTGGAGGTGGGAGGAAGCCGGAGAATCCACTACAATATGCAAACTCCACACAGAAAGGCCCGAGGATCGAACCCAGGACTTTGGTATTGTAAGGCACATGCGCTGTGCGCTAACCCCTGTACCCACCGTGCTGCCCAGCAGGATGACAGAAAAGGCTAAAATAGTCCATCACAGGCAGCATCATTATTTGCATTTTCCTGGATTTTTTTTTTTTTTTTTTGCCACTCATTTGTCACGTCAATTTAGATCATTACCAAGAATTCTGTCTTCTTTATCTTCAAATATTTGCCTCGTAAAAGCCATTTTTTCCCGCTTCATAAAGTCGTCAAATGATTCAACTTACTGGAGCGTTTCTCGTTATTTCAGCCTGAGGTTGAGATGAATGCAAGTGTGCCCAGCCAAAAAGCCAATCATAAACGCCCCCCAGTACTTTTTCGGAAGGGCTTTTTTTTTTGTTTAGTTTTAGGTTTTGCTAGAGCAGGGGTCGGCAACCCAACCTACTCAGTGGCCTAGTGGTTAGAGTGTCCTCCCTGAGATTGGTAGGTCGTGAGTTCAAACCCCGGCCGAGTCATACCAAAGACTATAAAAATGGGACCCATTACCTCCCTGCTTAGCACTCAGCATCAAGGGTTGGAATTGGGGGTTAAATCACCAAAAATTATTCCCGGGCGCGGCCACCGCTGCTGCTCACTGCTCCCCTCACCTCCCAGGGGGTGAACAAGGGGATGGGTCGAATGCAGAGAACAAATTTCACCACACTTAGTGTGTGTGTGTGACTATCATTGGTACTTTAACTTTAACATGTTGAAAGTGCCATATTGGACCAGAAATACAAACAACTAATCTGTTAAAAGCCTTATCTAAGTGTTATAGTGAAGGCAACACATTAAGTATCTCAGAAGGTGAGATAACTCCTGGAAATTACTGTCTTAAAACTGCCCAAGTTAAAGGAAAGGACAGGCTGTCTTCTTCTAATGGATTTATTACAATCTTTGCAAGGTGGGTAACGTTTGCTGTGGTCTGGAACAACATTGTAACGTTTGCTGTGGTCTGGAACAACATTGTAACGTTTGCTGTGGTCTGGAACAACATTGTAACGTTTTCTGTGGTCTGGAACAACATTGTAACGTTTGCTGTGGTCTGGAACAACATGGCACAGAAAAAGAAATGCAGCCAATATCACATACAGATTTAGTGTCATGAGGCATGCAAATATAAATTAAATTCACAGGACATACCGTATTTTTCGGACTATAAGTCACAGTTTTTTTCATTGTTTGGCCGGGGGTGCGACTTATACTCAGGAGCGACTTATGTGTGAAATTATGAACACATTACCGTAAAATATCAAATATTATTTAGCTCATTCACATAAGAGACTAGACGTATAAGATTTCATGGGATTTAGCGATTAGGAGTGACAGATTGTTTGGTAAACGTATAGCATGTTCTATATGTTATAGTTATTTGAATGACTCTTACCATAATATGTTACGTTAACATACCAGGCACGTTCTCAGTTGGTTATTTATGCCTCATATAACGTACACTTATTCAGCCTGTTGTTCACTATTCTTTATTTATTTTAAATTGCCTTTCAAATGTCTATTCTTGGTGTTGGGTTTTATCAAATAAATTTCCCCAAAAAATGCGACTTATACTCCAGTGCGACTTATATGTTTTTTCCCTTCTTTATTATGCATTTTTGGCCGGTGCGACTTATACTCCGGAGCGACTTATACTCCGAAAAATACGGTAAGTAAAGGAAATTAAATTAGCTCAAATATACCTACAAATGAGGCATAATAATGCAATATGTACACACAGATAGCCTAAATAGCATGTTAGCATGGATTATTAGCCTTCCACGTGAGTCAATAACATCAACAAAGCTCACCTTTGTGCATTCACGCACAGCATAAAACGTTTGGTGGACAAAATGAGACAAATAAGGAGTGGCATAAAACATGCCTTTCTGTGGCAGCGACGGAGAAAGTTGTACACGTAAACAAACTACGGTGAGTTCAAGGACCGCCAAAATTAGTAGGACAAAACGTCGCTGGGCAAATACTGTCATCAGTGAAGCATAAACACAAACATATTAAACAGTGGGCTTTCTAACAATTAGGAAGGTTTGTGTTATATTTGTCCTCCTACAGAAACATTATTAAAACAACAAATATATTTTCCCCCCCGTCTTTTTCCATTTTTGAAAAAGCTCCAGGGAGCCACTAGGGCGGTGCTAAAGAGCCACATGCGTCCCGAGAGCCGCGGGTTGCTGACCCCCATGCTCGAGTAATCTGTCATACATTGAATAAAGAGGTCTTCAGGTGTGTACACGATATTGCCAAAAGTATTTGGCCACCCATCCAAATGATGAGAATCAGGTGTCCTAATCACTTGGCCCGACCACAGGTGTGTAAAATCAAGCACTTAGGCATGGAGACTGTTTCTACAAACATTTGTGAAAGAATGGGCCGCTCTCAGTGATTTCCAGCGTGGAACTGTCATATGCCGCCACCTGTGCAACAAATCCAGTCGTGAAATTTCTTCGCTCCTAAATATTCCAAAGTCAACTGTCGGCTTTATTATAAGAAAATGGAAGAGTTTGGGAACAACAGCAACTCAGCCACCAAGTGGTAGGCCACGTAAACTGACAGAGAGGGGTCAGCGGATGATGAAGCGCATAGTTCAAAGAGGTCGCCGACTTTCTGCACAGTCAGTTGCTACAGAGCTCCAAACTTCACGTGACCTTCCAATTAGCCCACGTACAGTACGCAGAGAGCTTCATGGAATGGGTTTCCATGGCCGAGCAGCTGCATCTAAGCCATACATCACCGAGTCCAATACAAAGCGTGGGATGCAGTGGTGTAAAGCATGTCGCCACTGGACTCTAGAGCGGCGGAGTGATGAATCACGCTTTTCCATCTGGCAATCTGATGGACGAGTCTGGGTTTGGAGGTGTCCAGGAGAACGCTACATTTCGGACTGCATTGTGCCGAGTGTGAAATTTGGTGGAGGAGGAATTATGGTGTGGGGTTGTTTTTACGGAGTTGGGCTTGGCCCCTTAGTTCCAGTGACGGAACTTTGAATGCTCCAGGATACCAGTTAGTCAGTCAGTCAGTTAGTCACTAGTTAACATCGCTAGCAGCCGCGGACATGTATGACTTAAGTGTTATTATGACAATGACAATAAAGGAATTGATTGATTGATTGACCAAAACATTTTGGACAATTCCATGCTCCCAACCTTGTGGGAACAGTTTGGAGCGGGCCCCTTCCTCTTCCAACATGACTGTGCACTAGTGCACAAAGCAAGGTCCATAAAGACATGGATGACAGAGTCTGGTGTGGATGAACTTGACTGGCCTGCACAGAGTCCTGACCTGAACCCGATAGGACACCTTTGGGATGAATTAGAACGGAGACTTCTCGACCAACACCAGTGTGTGACCTCACCAATGCGCTTTTGGAAGAATGGTGGGAAATTCCGAAAAACACACTCCGCATCCTTGTGGACAGCCTTCCCAGAAGAGTTAAAGCTGCAAAAGGTGGACCGACATCATATTGAACCCTATGGGTTAGGAATAGGATGGCACTTCAAGTTCATATGTGAGTCAAGGCAGGTGGCCAAATACTTTTGGCAATATAGTGTATAACTGTAGCTTTATGCAACCAGTAACATTTGCCTGTTTTTCAGCTGCACAAAAGCCTGGGATGCGTGTTTATATGCAGCGCACACATCCACACTGTGACAGTGACGAGGAGGGCTGGGTGGGGGGGGGGGGGTCTATGTGTGAAGGATTAGCTTATCAAGTTCTCAGCATGCAATGGGCCCCATCTGATCAATGAGTCCCCGACAATGTCTTCGGATAACCTATTGACAAGGCTGTGAACACCAAGTGCGTCGGGTCACCAGGAGCAAATAAAAGCATAAACAATGGCTTATCCATCTGGAACAAAGCAAAGACGGTGTCTACACAGAGGCAACCACCCTCATCCGTCCAGGCTGCAGTAATACAAGTGTCTCTTTAATCAGCGAAGTGGGGGAGATAAGGGCACTCTTGTGGAAGTGGCCCACATAATAGGCTCTGTTTTGACTTCAGAGAGACAATAGTGGAGCACATGGTAAATAGAACCCACCATCACCCTGGGGTAGCCCGCTGGATCCCGCAAGTAGGGCTCGTAGTGCTTCACGTAGAAAGAACAGGCTCCTACCGGCGAGTCCAGCGCCGCCTGCGGTGAAACGCACCACGGTCAGTACCGTCGGAGACGTTCATTTTAAAAGATGTTCTCTCACCAGGCCTCGGAGGACGGTGAAGGCCATGGCGGCCAACAGGAGAAACACCAGGATCAGGTCCAAGGGTCGCCAGATGAGCTTCATGCTCTGTGCGTGCTGAGCCTGCAGGTGGAAGGACGCCAGCGTTACAACACAGCATGCATGGGTAATTGTTCTGGGGGGTCATCACTTGGCAAAGAAGTATCAGTTATCCAAGCAGCAAGAGGTATTGTTTTCAGCACTGTTAGTTTGCTACATACAAACCCCGTTTCTATATGAGTTGGGAAATTGTGTTAGATGTAAATATAAACGGAATACAATGATTTGCAAATCCTTTTCAAGCCATATTCATTTGAATGCACTACAAAGACAACATATTTGATGTTCAAACTGATAAACTTTTTTTTTTTTGCAAATCATTAACTTTAGAATTTGATGCCAGCAACACATGACAAAGAAGTTGGGAAAGGTGGCTATAAATACTGATAAAGTTGAGAAATGCTCATCAAACACTTATTTGGAACATTCCACAGGTGAGCAGGAAAATTGGGAACAGGTGGGTGCCATGATTGGGTATAAAAGTAGATTCCATGAAATGCTCAGTCATTCACAAACAAGGATGGGGCGAGGGTCACCACTTTGTCAAGAAATGTGTGAGCAAATTGTTGAACAGTTTAAGAAAAACCTTTCTCAACCAGCTATTGCAAGGAATTTAGGGATTTCACCATCTACGGTCCGTAATATCATCAAAGGGTTCAGAGAATCTGGAGAAATCACTGGACGTAAGCAGCTAAGCCCGTGACCTTCGATCCCTCAGGCTGTACTGCATCAACAAGCGCCATCAGTGTGTAAAGGATATCACCACATGGGCTCGGGAACACTTCAGAAACCCACTGTCAGTAACTACAGTTGGTCGCTACATCTGTAAGTGCAAGTTAAAACTCTCCTATGCAAGGCGAAAACCGTTTATCAACAACACCCAGAAACGCCGTCGGCTTCGCTGGGCCTGAGCTCATCTAAGATGGACTGATGCAAAGTGGAAAAGTGTTCTGTGGTCTGACGAGTCCACATTTCAAATTGTTTTTGGAAACTGTGGACGTCGTGTCCTCCGGACCAAAGAGGAAAAGAACTATCCGGATTGTTATAGGCGCAAAGTTGAAAAGCCAGCGTCTGTGATGGTATGGGGGTGTATTCGTGCCCAAGACATGGGTAACTTACACATCTGTGAAGGCGTCATTAATGCTGAAAGGTACATACAGGTTTTGGAGCAACATATGTTGCCATCCAAGCAACGTTACCATGGACGCCCCTGCTTATTTCAGCAAGACAATGCGACGCCACGTGTTTAATCAATGTGGCTTCATAGTAAAAGAGTGCGGGTACTAGTAGTTGGGGGGAAATGTGTACTGCTGGGCACCATCAAACTTTGGTGGGTTTAGTTTGGTTTATTAAGCATCCCCATTAGTCTACACCAGTATTTTTCAACCTTTTTTGAGCCAAGGCACATTTTTTGCGTTGAAAAAATCCGGAGGCACACCACCAGCAGAAATCATTAAAAAACGAAACTCAGTTGACAGTAAAAAGTCGTTGTCGCAATTGTTGGATATGACTTGAAAGCATAACCAAGCATGCATCAATATAGCTCTTATCTCAAAGTAGGTGTACTGTCACCACCTGTCACATCACGCCGTGACTTATTCTGAGTTTTTTGCTGTTTTCCTGTGTGTAGTGTTTTAGTTCTTGTCTTGCGCTCCTATTTTTGGTGGCTTTTTCTCTTTCTTTAATATTTTCCTGTAGCAGTTTCATGTCTTCCTTTTGCGCTAGATTTCCCGCATCTACTCTGTTTTAGCAATCAAGAATATTTCCGTTGTTTTTATCCTTTTTTGTGGGGACATTGTTGATTGTGATGTCATGTTTGGATGTACTTTGTGGACGCCGTCTTTGCTCAACAGTAAGTCTTTGCTGTCGTCCAGCATTCTGTTTTTGTTTACTTTGTAGCCGGTTCAGTTTTAGTTTCGTTCTGCATAGCCTTCCCTAACTTTAATTGCCTTTTCTTAGGGCCGCTCACCTTTTTTTTTTTTTTTCGTTTAAGCATTAGACACCTTTTTACCTGCATGCTGCCTCCGGTTGTTTCCGACATCAACAAAGCAATTAGCTACCGGCTGCCACCTACTGATATAGAAGAGTATTACACGGTTACTCTGCCGAGCTCTAGACAGCACCGACACTCAACAACAACACATTATTTGCAGACTATAATTACTGGTTTGCAAAAAATATTTTTAACACAAATAGGTGAAATTAGATAATCTCCCACAGCACACCAGACTGTGTGGTTGAAAAACACTCGTGTACACTGCAGTGGAGACTATTCTCCCTGGGGTCCAGACAAAAAACATCACAAAACAAAAGATTACAAAGCAGTATACCATCATCAATAGTAACATTTTGTAATACAATAATAGCAATAAAAAAATACAAAAAAAAACAATAACTTGGAGTTTACATAATAATGTTCAAACCAAAGATAAAAAAGAGCGATATAAAATGTTTTTTGCGAAAATAAAACAAAGAACCAATGGCCTACAATATACACATTCGTGTACCAAAGACAAACAATATTCTAAAGTGACGAAAAAGTACCATAATGAATAAAATATGACAATAAGTACATACAAAATCAAGATAATATCAATATAAAACTATAATCAGAAACAATAATTAATGTAAGCAAAACATAAGTCAAAAGAAGATAAATGAACCAGTCATGACATTAGGTACAATCTAGAACAGTGGTTCTTAACCTTGTTGGAGGTACCGAACCCCACCAGTTTCATTTGTGCATCCACCGAACCCTTCTTTAGTGAAAAACACAATGTTTTTTTTCAAATTCAAGACAAAGTTATATGTTTTTGGTAACACTTTAGTATGGGGAAAATATTCTAAGTAACACAGACTTAATTTAGAGTTATTTGGTTAGGGTCAGGGTTAGAGGTTAGGGTTATAATAAGGCCATGCCAAATAAGGCATTAATAAGTACTTATTAATGACTAGTTAAGAGCCAATATGTTACTAATTTGCATGTTAATAAGCAACTAATTAATGGTGAATATGTTCCCCATACTAAAGTGTTACCATGTTGTTTTACTGGTGCACAAAATGAACCGTGCATGAACATCACCTTGTTCAAAGAACAAAACCAACACAGTGCATAAACTCACAACAAATTACACACCTGCAAACCAGTCAGCTGTTGCCGTATCCGTAATACGCCGATAGGGAGGGTGTGTTTTGACCTCCACCGAACCCCTCGGGTTTGATCGAACCCAGGTTAAGAACTACTGATCTAGAATAATCTCTTTCCACAATACTTCTCCTCTGTCTATTAAAACTAAAAACATATGCATAGTAAGAACCAGTCACATTATGATGCACATTGCAATATAAATGCAAATAAAGAAAGAAAGTTAGTGGAACTTGTGTTTATAGTAATAACCACAACCAACATGTACTGTACAATCATTTATTTTTAATACCAATATTTGTAAAATGTTGGCGATGGACATCACAGGTGTTTTCACTCAAGGCCGGAAACACAAAAAGTGATTGTTCCTCCTGCCAGTTGATATTAATAACATCCATCTTGTGTTATAGAAAAAACAAGAAAGACTTGGCGTAATCTACAAAGTCAAATCCCACAGTGCGATGTAGCTCATGCACGAGCTCATGCATGACATACAATTAATGCGATCATTGTCGTTCCTCCAGCCAGTTGTCTATGAGAACACAATTGTACTAGAAATTCCTGAAATGACGCAATATACCGTATTTTCCGGACCATAGGGCGCACCGGATTATAAGGCGCACTGCCGATGAATGGTCTATTTTCAATATTTTTTTCATATATATAATTTTTTTCTAAATATAAAACTTGTGGTCGACATAACATGTAATGGTGGTTCTTTGGTCAAAATGTTGCATAGATTATGTTTTACAGATCATCTTCAAGCGTCTTCTCCCCGTCATCTTTGTTGTAGCGGTGTAGCGTGCAAGGACGGGAGTGGAAGAAATGTCAAAAGACGGAGTTAACCGTTTGAATGACTTTCAGACTTAAATCAATAACGGAGCAGCATCTTCTCATCCGTGGCTCACTAGTGCAACAACAAGGCCGGAAATGTATCCCGTGAAAAACCGTCCGACCGGAACTCTCTAATAACTAAAGTTACTTGGGTGAATTATGTAAACCCACTACACCGGTATGTTTTAGCGCTTTCATGGCGGGTTTACTGACAGATATACTGTAAGTAAGAACTTTACACCACTTTGTATTACAAATGGCAACAGTGGAGGATGAATGTCCCATAACAAGAAGATAAAGAAAAAGAATAAGCTAATCGGTTACGGTGTCTGCACGGACTACAAAGGCGGACGCGCACAATTTTTCAGGATTTATACAGATCCCAAATACAGATCAGCAGGTACCAGAAGGTAAGAAAAGTTGCTTTTGCATAATATTGTGAAACAAAACACGAGATATGTCTTACCTTATACACACATCATAGTAATACTTGTATGTTGAAGCACAGTACAATCCATCAAGCGGTGCAACTTCATAGCTTACCAAAGTCGTACTAAAACATTTTATTATATTTTTGTGCCCCATGTGTAATGTTCTATATTTTCAATTGGTGTTTACTTGAGTTATATTGCAGTCTACACGTATCTCTTGTGTGTGACTGCCACCATTGCAGTCCACACGTATCTCTTATGTTTGACTGCCATCTACTGGTCACACTTATCATTACACCATGTGCCAAATAAAATAGCTTCGAGGTCGGTCAGCACAACCAGAATGAATCCGTAAATTAGGCGCACCGGGTTATAAGGCGCACTGTCGAGTTTTGAGGGGGGGAAAAAAGGATTTTAAGTGCGCCTTATAGTCCAGAAAATACGGTAAGCCACAAAATCAAAGCTGCATTAAATATATTTGTCTTAAAATTACTGCTATTATTCCCAGTCATTCAGTTACTGTAAACGATAGCTGCCACCCTGCACAATAAAATAAGCAGTTTGATACTTCATGTTTAGTGAATGCAGTTAAATCCATACAAATGCATGCATGATGCATGTGTCACACTTACGTTATACCCCCCGATCAGTGGTCTGTCCTTCGGTCTAGCAAACAGTGTGAGCGCGCCCCACACGGGCATCAACAGGAAGAGGAAGTTGAGCCAGAAAGCCGGTCGGATCTCCGAGCCATATTTCCCTGCCAGAAAAGGTCAGGACAGAGACAAACGTGTCTTTCAGTCTGGTTTTGATCTTGCAACACAACACAACACGTGATGTTGATGCTACGTGACACTGCAGATGTCGGCCTGATAAAAAAAAAAAATGCGCCATTCGGGGACTGCCAAAAGTCTGCTAACGATTCACCTGCTACAATGCCGATGATGAAGACGCTCATGTTGGCGCACAGGGAGCCAGCCCAGAACAGGCCCAGTGTGCGGTACCCTTTGCTGGGAGAAAAGACAAAAGACATGACACACCATTAGCTGCAATTTCAAGATCTCTAGGATCTTTTTTTTTTTTTTTTGGGGGGGGGGAGAAGACTTGTGGAACACTAAGTAGGCTGCACGTTTTTTGGTACTACGGCTTCCTCCTAAAACCCAAAAATGTGCATGTTGGGATAATTGTGCTCAAAAAAAGACAAAAAAAAGAAGCATGTTAGCAAAGACTCCCCTTTAGTTGATAAAAGTCGAGCCTTATTCATTGTAGCCATTTTCTCTGCAAACTGATGACTAGAACCAATTGCGCTTTTGGAAGAATGGTGGAAAATTCCTATAAACACACTCTGCAACCTTATGGACAGCCTTCCCAGAAGAGTTGAAGCTTCTACTTTACATAGATACAATCACTGATAAAAGCCATATGCTGTTTCAGTAAAAGGTTGAATATATTATATATAATGTTGCTTGATCAATTTGAATTTATTACTATTAGATGCATTACATTTTATTTTTCAAATGGTTCAAGTCGGTCAAAAAAAAAAATTTAATTATTACTTTAGACTAAAAAATATGTAAATAGTGTTGTCCCGGTACCAACATTTTTTTGATACTTTTCGGTAATTTTCTAAATAAAGGGCACCAGAAAAAATTGCATTTTTAGCTTTATTTTAACAAAAAAATCTTAGTGTACACATTAAACATATGTTTCTTATTGCAAGTTTGTCCTTAAATAAAATAGTGAACATATAGTCTGCTGACATATGCAGTAACATATTGTGTCATTTTCCATTCTATTATTTCATCAAAATTATTCAGGACAAGTGGTAAAAAATGAAGTATTAATCTATTTGTTCATTTACTGTTAATATCTTCTTACTTTCTTTTTTAACATGTTCTATCTATACTTCTATTAAAATGTAATAATCACTTATTTTTCTGTTGTTTGATACCTTACATTAGTTTTGGATGATACCACAAATCTGGGTATCAATCCGATACCAAGTAGAAACAGGATCATACATTGGTTATATTCAAAGTCCGGACCGGTACTTTTCAGAGGCGGAGTAGTACCGAATATGATTCATTAGTATTGCGGTACTATAATAATACCGGTATACCGTACAACCCTGGTTAATAAATGTACCGTATTTTTTGGAGTATAAGTCTCACCTGCCGAAAATGCATAATAAAAAAGGAAAAAAACATATAAGTCACACTGGAGCCCGACCGACCAAACTATGAAAAAAAACTGCGACTTATAGTCCCAAAAATACGGTATTTTTGCTATAAGTTGATCTATATTTTTTTCTTGTTTCCATAATGTTAAGGATACGCAGAGGTGTACTTTTAATGATTTTTTTGACAAACGATACTATTTATAGTCGCGGCGGACTAAAAAATTTTTCTTCTTCCTATTATTGAAGAGATGTCAGGACCATTAATGTATATCAGCAATATATAATTTCAAACAGGCCAATTCCCAAACAAAATGAAAATAGCTAAAGTTGTACTGATTTATAAGACTGGATGGATATAAATACCAATTTACAAATTATAGACCTGTTTCTTTACTTTCACAATTTTCTAAAAGTATTGAAAAACTGTTCAATAACAGATTGGACAATTTCATGAAAAAATATCAAATACTCTCAAAGAACCAATATGGATACAGAGCTAATATTTCAACATCAATGGCTTTAATCGATATAACGGAAGAGATTACCAATGCAATAGATGGTAAACGGTGTGTAGCGGCATAATTTATGGATTAACTAAAGCATTTGACACAATTAATCACATTATTTTAATCGAAAAATTAGAACAGTATGGTATTAGAGGATTGGTCTTAAACTGGATTAGAAGTTATTTAACCAACAGGAAACAATACGTAAAGCTAGGCCAGGGGTCAGCAACCCAAAATGTTGAAAGAGCCATATTGGACTAAAAATTCAAGAAAATAATCTGTCTGGATCCGCAAAAAGATTAAAGGCCTTATATAAGTCTTATAATGAAGGCAACACATGATGTAAGTGTCTAATTAGCTGTATTAGTCTACTATCAATATGACTTTGTGTCTCAGGCTGATGCAAATCTTTGTTACAGAAATGTTGACATTTTAATATTTTTTTCAAACAGTTCTACAACATTGGAAAACATTCGTACAACAGAGGCTTCTCAGAAATTACTTACTTAGAATGACCAAAGGTATAGATGTGTGTGTCCAAGTTGAAGGAAACCGCAGGTTGTCTTTTTCAAATGGATTTATTACAGGCTTTGGGTGGGTAACGTTTGCTGTGCTATTAGAAATGCAGTCAATATTACATACAGATAATGTGTCATGAGACATGCACATATAAATTAAATACACAGAGGACATAAGTAAAGGATATCAAAAGAGCTCAAATATACCTAAAATACGAGGCATAATGATGCAATATGTACATACAGCTAGCCTAAATAGCAAGTTAGTATCGATTAGCTTGCAGTCATGCACTGACCAAATATGCCTGATTAGCACTCCAACAAGTCAATAACATCAACAAAGCTCACCTTTGTGCATTCACACACAGCATAAAACATTTGCTGGACAAAATGAGACAAATGAGTAGTGGCAGGAAACACCTCTTTCTGTGGCAACGTCGGAGAAAGTTGTACATGTAAACAAACTATAGTGAGTTCAAGAACCGCCGAACAAAGGACAATATGGCGCTCGCCAAATACTCTCATGAGTGAAGCATGTTTAACATAAACAGTGGGATTTATAACAATTAGAAAGGTTTGTGTTATGTTTGTCCTACAGAAACCATATTAAAACAAATTATATTTTTCCCCCATCTTTTTCCATTTTCATAAATTTTTTAAAAAGCTCCAGGGAGCCGCTTGGCGACGCTAAAGAGCAGCGGCTTGCTGACCCCCGAGCTAGGCGAACACACGTCTACAACGCTAAATATATTTTGTGGCGTACCACAAGGATCAATACTTGGACCAAAATTGTTCAATGTTGATATAAATGATATTGTTAAAGTTACAAAAGACCTAAAGGTAGTATTATTTTGTTCAGAAGATAATACAAATAATAACAGAAGAAATGAACCAATTAAAAAGATGGTTTGACAAAAACAGACTATCCTTAAAGTTCAGTAAAACTAATATAATGCTATTCGGTAACAGTAGAAGGGAAAGTCAAACACAAACAAAAATAGACATTGAAAGAGTAAATAAAATCAAATTTTTGGGTGTGATAATAGGTTTCAGTTTATTTGGAACATGCATACAATACAATGTAATGCGTCACATATTTGCAGTTGTTTCATTACAACACGTCCGAAAAGGAGTAGGGAGAAGCGGAGCTTATTTAATCCTACCCCTTTTCAAACCATAGCAATTTTATCCCGTTTCATTGTTCGCTGTAACAGAACAGTGAATACAAAAATTCATAAATAATATACCATAGTAAGTAAACAAATATTAAATACATAAATAATCTTTATCTAAAAAATTTTTTTTTTAAATGGTCCAAGATATTCATCATAATTCTTGTTCTGTGTACTTTGTGAACACTTGTAGTTTGAAACATGTCTTAAACTGAATCATATTGGTGCTTTGTTTGATTTATTTACTTAAACCATTCCATAATTGAATTCCACATACTGATATACTAAAAGATTTAAGTGTTGTTGTACGTGCATACACATGTTTTAAATTAGATTTTCCTCTAAATTTATATTACTCCTTTTGTTGAGATAAGCAAATAAACTGAAAATCTTGTTAAACTAAGTACACAACATTGGGTGGACATCAATGAGGAATAAATAAAAAAATGTATTGGACAAAATATCACTCCATATTCTGGACTGCTTGCTAGTGTTACCATATTGGAGTTATTGTGCAGAAATATGAGGAAACAACTACAAATGTGCACTTCATTCACAAACTGTGTTACAAAAGAGGTCAGTTAGAATAATACATAATGTTGGATATAGAGAACATACACACCCTTTATTTATTGAATCAAAAATATTGATATTCAACAATATAGTGAATTTGCAAACTGCCAAAATTGTGCACAAAACAAACTACAATCTGCTACCCAAGAATGTACAACAATTCTCCTCAACAAAAAAGGAGAAATAGTTTATTTTGGGTTTATATTCACTTGTTGTTTAAGTTCTGTTTCAGCACCCCTGTTTTGTGTTTCTTGGTTGTCATGGGTGCTGATTGTTTTTCCCTGCCTCTGATTAGTGTTCGGGTCGCTCACCTGCTGCCGGACACTAATCAGAGAGCTATTTAGTCCTGGTTTTCCCCTCACTCAGTCTGGTGCTTTTGCTTGCTTTACGCAAATAGCTCTCTGATTAGTGTCCGGCAGCAGGTGAGCATCCCGAACACTAATCAGAGGCAGGTGAAAACAATCAGCACCCATGACAACCATGAAACACAAAACAGGGGTGCTGAAACAGAACTTAAACAAGTGAATCAAAACCCAAGATAAATGATGATCCGGCACCGGATCATAACAATAACCTCACAGAAAAATGTAACTTAAAGGCCTACTGAAACTCACTACTACCGACCACGCAGTCTGATAGTTTATATATCAATGATGAAATCTTAACATTGCAACACATGCCAATACGGCCGGGTTAGCTTACTAAAGTGCAATTTTAAATTTCGCGCAAAAATATCCTGCTGAAAACGTCTCGGTATGATGACGTCTGCGCGTGACGTCACGGATTGTAGAGGACATTTTGGGACAACACGGTGGCCAGCTACTAAGTTGTCTGTCTTCATCGCAAAATTCCACAGTATTCTGGACATCTGTGTTGGTGAATCTTTTGCAATTTGTTCAATGAACAATGGAGACAGCGAAGAAGAAAGCTGTAGGTGGGAAGCGGTGTATTGCGGGCGGCTGCAGCAACACAAACACAACCAGTGTTTCATTGTTTACATTCCCGAAAGATGACAGTCAAGCTTTACCATTGGCCTGTGGAGAACTGGGACAACAGACTCTTACCAGGAGGACTTTGAGTTGGATGCGCAGACGCGGTACCGTGAGTACGCATGCAGCTGCGGCTTCCAAACATTTGATCGCTTGGCCGTACGTGCGTGCCGCTATGTGCATGTCACGTACGTAACTTTGGGGAAATATGTGCTGTATGAACTTTGGGGAGGTGAACGGTACTTTGTGCTGTGGGATTGAGTGTGTTGTGCAGGTGTTTGAGTTGCATTGGCGGGTTATGTGGACAGGAGGGAGGAGGTGTTTGTTATGCGGGATTAATTTGTGGCATATTAAATATAAGCCTGGTTGTGTTGTGGCTAATAGACTATTTATATGTCTTGTGTTTATTTACTGTTTTAGTCATTCCCAGCTGAATATCAGGTCCCACCCGCCTCTCACAGCATCTTCCCTATCTGAATCGCTCCCACTGCCCTCTAGTCCTTCACTCTCACTTTCCTCATCCACAAATCTTTCATCCTCGCTCAAATTAATGGGGAAATCGTCGCTTTCTCGGTCCGAATCGCTCTCCCTGCTGGTGGCCATGATTGTAAACAATGTGCAGATGTGAGGAGCTCCACAACCTGTGACGTCACGCTACTCGTCTGCTACTTCCGGTACAGGCAAGGCTTTTTTATCAGCGACCAAAAGTTGAGAACTTTATCGTCGATGTTCTCTACTAAATCCTTTCAGCAAAAATATGGCAATATCGCGAAATGATCAAGTATGACACATAGAATGGACCTGCTATCCCCGTTTAAATAAGAAAATCGCATTTCAGTAGGCCTTTAAAACGTGTATGCACATGCAACACTTAAAACCTTAAGTATTCTGATTATGGAATGGATTAAGTAAAGCCATCAAACAATGTACTGATATGATCCAGTTCAAGAAACTGTTCAAATTCAAAGTGTTTACAAAGTACAAAGAAGAAGAGTCATGATAAACATTTTGAACTTATTGACAATCCTATGTATCTCACTATATAAAATACAACTTACTTCACTATCAATTTTTTTAATTTATTATGTATGGAATATGTTGTGTACAAATTGAGAACCGGAAGTGAACAAAAGTGTTAGCTATGTAATGAAACAGGGGTAGGATTAAATAAACTCTGCTTCTTTGTACTCCTTGTCAAACATGTTGAAAAGAGGAACTGGAAGATGTGATGCATCATGTTGTAATTTTATGCAAGTATCATGTTGTAATTATATGCATGTTCGAAATTAACTCCAACCATAAACCTTATGGAGGCGTAAAAGAAAATAAAAAAGCACTGCTCTAAATTGTCCATACAGTAGATGTGGTTGTCTGTATGTATGTACCGTATTTTTCGGACTATAAGTCGCAGTTTTTTTCATAGTTTGGCCGGGCTCCAGTGCAACTTATGTTTTTTTCCTTCTTTATTATGCATTTTCGGCAGGTGCGACTTATACTCCGAAAAATATGGTATGTTCCCTGTGATCACCTGCCAACCAGTACAGCATAGCTCTAGCGTACCCATGACCTTCATGAGAACAATAGCGACATTTAAAATGAATGTGTGAATGGAGGAAATGTGTTTGATTCTCGATTATGGTCATGATAAATGATGATAAAGAAATTGCTGAGGTTGCATTGTTCCGAGGAGACTGAATATGCAAATTAACTATGATACTGTATACTTTTCATTGTAGTTTCTTTTTTGACGACAGTGCAAATAACACAAATCATGTGTGGTTAAATACAAAACTTAAAAATGAGATAAAACTGTACAGTGCAGCAAAACAGGTCAACAGAATTTAATCTATATTGTTTGCTTTGCTAATTGTAGCAAGGGCAGATTTCCTGGAGTAAACAATTATGACAAACTATAGAACAGGGGTCCCCAACCTTTTTGAAACCAAGAGCTACTTCTTGGGTACTGATTAATGCGAAGGGCTACCAGTTTGATACACACTTAAATAAATTGCCAGAAATAGCCAATTTGCTCAATTTACCTTTAACTCTGTTATTATTAATAATTAATCAAATGTATCTTTTACGGAAAGTTTTTCGTAGAGAATAAATGATGAAAAAAACACTTAATTGAACGGTTTAAAAGAGGAGAAAACATGGAAAAAAAGATAATTAAATTTTGAAACATAGTTTTTCTTCAATTTCGACTCTTTAAAATTCAAAATTCAACCGAAAAAAAGAAGAGAAAAACTAGCTAATTCGAATCTTTTTGAAAAATTACAAAAATAATTTATGGAACATCATTAGTAATTTCTCCTGATTAAGATTAATTTTAGAATTTTGATGACATGTTTTAAATAGGTTAAAATCCAATCTGCACTTTGTTAGAATATACAACAAATTGGACCAAGCTATATTTATAACAAAGACAAATCATTTCTTCTAGATTTTCCAGAACAAAAATTTTAAAAGAAATTCAAAAGACTTTGAAATAAGATTTGTATTTGATTCTACAGATTTTCTAGATTTGCCAGAATAATTGTTTTGAATTTTAATCATAAGTTTGAAGAAATATTTCACAAATATTCTTCGTCGAAAAAACAGAAGCTAAAATGAAGAATGAAATTAAAATGTATGTATTATTCTTTACAATAAAAAAAATAAATTTACTTGAACATTGATTTAAATTGTCAGGAAAGAAGAGGAAGGAATTTAAAAGGTAAAAAGGTACATGTGTTTAAAAATCATTTTTAAGGTTGTATTTTTTCTCTAAAATTGTCTTTCTGAAAGTTATAAGAAGCAAAGTAAAATAAAATAAATTAATTTATTTAAACATGTGAAGACCAAGTCTTTAAAATATTTTCTTGGATTTTCAAATTCTATTTGAGTTTTGTCTCTCTTAGAATTAAAAATGTTGAGCAAAGCGAGACCAGCTTGCTAGTAAATAAATACAATTTAAAAAATAGAGGCAGCTCACTGGTGAGTGCTGCTATTTGAGCTATTTTTAGAACAGGCCAGCGGGCTACTCATCTGGTCCTTACGGGCGACCTGGTGCCTGCGGGCACTGCGTTGGTGACCCCTGCTCTAGAGACTGATGCAGAGTATGGACATTTTTGTGCCGAAATAAATAAAAATAAATCCAATTAGATAGATTGCTCAAATATGAAATAGGGAATTAAAATGTAAAATAATGTGTTACAGTTTAAATTAAGTTTAATATTACTGATATCGTCATCATTTCAGTTATTTTACCAAGTTACACATTATTTGTTTCCTGAACAATGTGTTTATTTCAGTATTGATTGATAGATTTCAAGATCTTTATTTATTTAATTATTAACACATTGATTTATTCTCCCCCTACACCGGGGTTCGGCAACGCGCAGCTTTTTAGCACCACCTTTGTGGCTTTTTCAAAATTGTATAAAAATGGAAAAAAAATTCGGGAAAAAAAAATGTATTTTTGTTTTAATATGGTTTCTGTAGGAGGACAAACATGACACAAACCTTCCTAATTGTTAGAAATCCCACTGTTTATAATATACATGCTTCACTGATGAGAGTATTTGGCGCGCACCATTTTGTCCTGATTTCGGAAGTTTTTGAACGCACCGTAGTTTGTTTCCATGTTCAACTTTCCTATTTGTCCACCAAATGTTTTATGCTGTGCGGGAATGCACAAAGGTGAGCTTTGTGGATGTTATTGACTTGTTGGAGTGCTCATAAATCATATTTGGGCACTGCATCACTGCAAGCTAATCGATGCTAACATGCTATCTATGCTAGCTGTATGTACATAATGCATCATCGTATTTTAGGTATATTTGAGGTCTTTTTATTTGTAGTTTCCGTTTCCTTCAACTTGAACACACACATCTATACCTTTGGCCATTCTAAGCAAGTCATTTCCAGGAGTTATCACACCCTCTGAAAAGCCTCCATTTTAGTAATGTTTTCCAATGTTGTAAAAATGTGTAGAATACATATTACATTTCAACATTTCACCGGCTTCCTCCCACCTCCAAAGACATGCACCTGGGGATAGGTTGATTGGCAACACTAAATTGACCCTAGTGTGTGAATGTGAGTGTGAATGTTGTCTGTCTATCTGTGTTGGCCCTGCGATAAGGTGGTGACTTGTCCAGGGTGTACAACGCCTTCCGCCCGAATGCAGCAGAGATAGGCTCCAGCACCCCCCACGACCCAGGAAAGGGACAAGCGGTAGAAAATGGATGGATGTCAACGAAGATTTGCAACAGCCTGCGACACATAGTCATTTTGATAGTAGGCTAATATAGCTAATATAGACACTTATACATTATGTGTTGCCTTCATTATAACACTTATATATAAGGCTTTACATTTTTTGCGGCTCCAGACAGATTTTTTTTTTTTTGGTCCAATATGGCTCTTTCAACATTTTGGATTGCCGACCCCTCCTTTACACCCTCAGCACTTGTATTGATCTCATTCCTTCGAAAGAAGAAGACATCAATCTCGCATGATGATCGCATCAAACTGGCGCCGCCATAGTGGCTCCAAGGAGCTTTTTCAAAAATGTATGAAAATGTACATCTAATTACATGTACAACTTTCTCCGACGTTGCCACAGAAAGACGTGTTTTATGCATCTACTTCTTTGTCTCATTTTGTCCACCAAACGTTTTATGCTGTGCGTGAATGCACAAATGTGAGCTTTGTTGATGTTATTGACTTGTGCGGAGTGCTAATCTGGCATATTTGGTCACTGCATGACTGCAAGCTAATTAATGCTAATATGCTATTTAAGATAGTTGTATGTACATATTGCATCATTATGCCTCATTTGTAGCTATATTTGAGCTCATTTAATTTCCTCTGTGTATTTAATTTATATTTGCATCTCTCATGACACATTATATGTATGTAATATTGGTTATATGGTTATAGAACACAGCAAACGTTACCCAACTTGCAAAGATTGTAATAAATCCATTAGAAGAAGACAGCCTGCCGTTTCCTTAAACTTGAACACACACATCTATACCTTTGGCCATTCTAAAAGAGTCATTTCCAGGAGTTATCTCACCCTCTGAGAAGTTTTACTAATGTTTGCCAATGTTGTAAAAATGTGTAGAGTAAATTTTACATTTCAACATTTCTGTCAACGAAGATTTGTATCAGTCTGCGGCACATAGTCATTTTGATAGTAGGCTATATAGCTAATATAGATACTTGCATCATGTGTTGCCTTCATTATAACACTTATATAATAAGGCTTTACATTTTTTGAGGCTCCAGACAGATTTTTATTTTTTTTAATTTTTTGGTCCATCATGGCTATTTAAAACATTTTGGGTTGCCGACCCCTGCCCTACACCCTCAGCACTTGTATTGATCTCATTCCTTTGAAAGAAGACATCAATCTTTGACTTAGACTTCCTTTTTATTGTCATTCAAATTTGAACTTTACAGCACAGATAAGAACAAAATTTCGTTACATAAGCTCATGGTAGTGCAGGATAAAAAAGCAATAAGGTGCATGTATAAATAAATAAATATATATAAATAATATATATATATATATATATATATATATATATATATATATATATATATATGTATTTATTTTATATATATTTATTTTATATATATGTATTTATTTTATATATATTTATTTTATATATATATTATTATATTTATTTTATATATATATTATATTATCTAGCATGATGATCGCATCAAACTGGGTGCACATTTTTAAAAAATATCCAAAAGTTATGAGTGTAATAATAGTGACAATAAAAGGCAATAGTGACTATTAATGACATCATCTGAGCCGTATGCATCAATTAATGCACTCACATTTTTCTAACTTGGAAGGGATTTTTTGCAACAAGATTATTTCTGTAGACATTTCCAGGGGTGTCAAACGTACAGCCAGCATGCCAGAACAGGTTTTACCCGGCTCGCAAGATTTTGCTAAGTATATTAAAAAAAAAAATTATGAAAGAATCTGCTGTTCTAAATGTGTCCACTAGATGTCACAATAGCAAGTCTGTGTCTCCCCTGCACAGGAGCGTGCATCACTTCAGAGGGGGTTAAGATATAGCAGACCTGGGCAAAATATGGCCCACGGGCCCCATGCGGCTCATTAACATTTTCAATCCGGCCTGCCGGACGTTCTACATAAATCTTTTTAGACCTTTAACATCAAAACTGTCGCCGCCATTATGATGTGCAGTGCTGTTTTTAAATGACCGTAAGTCTTGAACTATAGAAAGTATTTCAATGGTCGAAATCTGCGCTTTTGAGTGTTTTACGGGTTATTACGGTAATCTACGTCACAGCAGCTCAGACCAGGAACAAAGCAGAGTGGGCGGGGTTTGTTTTGAGAGCAGCCAGCCCCAAACGCATGTGTCAGGAACAGATGCGGAAGCAAATTTTTACAACAAATTTCTGCATAAAAGTGATAATATATCATATTGTAGGTGTTTGTCGTATTTTGCTGTTTGTTACATTTTTGTTGTGTTTTGCTTGCTTGTAAAAGATGCACAACTATGGAGGAACTGGTCTAAGAGGTAAAAGAGGAGCGACGTTCATATGTTAATATTCAGTGTTTTATTGTACATAGTTAATATTGTAAATCCCACTTTCTTTATTTTAATGTACATTTTGGGTGTCCAATTCAGCAAAAAACTGTAAAATTACATTACGTTTTTTTGAGGTGGATCTATCATAACGTTTTTAGGACATTGTGATTTTTGGTATTAGTGTTCCTGGAAAAAAAAGGGACCCAAACACACATTGTACAGCAGACTTTTACAACAAATTTCGGCATTAAAGTGATAATATATCATATTGTTGGTGTTTATTTCCCTTTGCATTTGTATTTTGTTGTTTGTTACATTTTTGTTTTTTTGCTTGATTGTAAAGGATACACAACTATCGAGGAGCTGGTCTGAGAAGTAAAAGAGGAGCGATGTTCATATGTTAATATTCAGTGTTTTATTGTACATAGTAATATTGCAAATCCCACTTTCTTTATTTTCATGTACAAACCCCGTTTCCATACGAGTTGGGAAATTGTTAGATGTAAATATAAACGGAATACAATGATTTGCAAATCCTTTTCAACCCATATTCAATTGAATGCACTACAAATATAAAATATTTGATGTTCAAACTCATAAACTTTATTTTTTTTTTGCAAATAATAATTAACTTAGAATGTCATGGCTGCAACACGTGCCAAAGTAGTTGGGAAAGGGCATGTTCACCACTGTGTTACATCACCTTTTCTTTTAACAATACTCCATAAACGATTGGGAACTGAGGAAACTAATTGTTGAAGCTTTAAAAGTGGAATTCTTTCCCATTCTTGTTTTATGTAGAGCTTCAGTCGTTCAACAGTCCGGGGTCTCCGCTGTCGTATTTTACGCTTCATAATGCGCCACACATTTTCGATGGGAGACAGGTCTGGACTGCAGGCGGGCCAGGAAAGTACCCGCACTCTTTTTTTTACGAAGCCACGTTGTTGTAACACGTGCTGAATGTGGCTTGAGATTGTCTTGCTGAAATAAGCAGGGGCGTCCATGAAAAAGACGGCGCTTAGATGGCAGCATATGTTGTTCCAAAACCTGTATGTACCTTTCAGCATTAATGGTGCCTTCACAGATGTGTAAGTTACCCATGCATTGGGCACTAATGCACCCCCATACCATCACAGATGCTGGCTTTTCAACTTTGCGTCGATAACAGTCTGGATGGTTCGTTTCCCCTTTGGTCCGGATGACACAATGTCGAATATTTCCAAAAACAATTTGAAATGTGGACTCGTCAGACCACAGAACACTTTTCCACTTTGCATGAGTCCATCTTAGATGATCTCGGGCCCAGAGAAGCCGGCGGCGTTTCTGGATGTTGTTGATAAACAACTTTCCCTTTGCATAGTAGAGCTTTAACTTGCACTTACAGATGTAGCGACCAACTGTATTTAAGACAGTGGTTTTCTGAAGTGTTCCTGAGCCCATGTGGTGATATCCTTTAGAGATTGATGTCGATTTTTGATACAGTGCCGTTTGAGGGATCGAAGGTCACGGTCATTCAATGTTGGTTTCCGGCCATGCCGCTTACGTGGAGTGATTTCTCCAGATTCTCTGAACCTTTTGATGATATTATGGACCGTAGATGTTGAAATCCCTAAATTTCTTGCAATTGCACTTTGAGAAACGTTGTTCTTAAACTGTTTGACTATTTGCTCACGCAGTTGTGGACAAAGGGGTGTACCTCGCCCCATCCTTTCTTGTGAAAGACTGAGCATTTTTTGGGAAGCTGTTTTTATACCTAATCATGGCACCCACCTGTTCCCAATTAGCCTGCACACCTGTGGGATGTTCCAAATAAGTGTTTGATGAGCATTCCTCAACTTTATCAGTATCTATTGCCACCTTTCCCAACTTCTTTGTCATGTGTTGCCGGCATCAAATTCTAAAGTTAATGATTATTTGCAAAAAAAATATTTTTTTTATCAGTTTGAACATCAAATATGTTGTCTTTGTAGCATATTCAACTGAATATGGGTTGAAAATGATTCGCAAATCATTGTATTCCGTTTATATTTACATGTAACACAATTTCCCAACTCATACGGAAACGGGGTTTGTACATTTTGGGTGTCCAATTCAGCAAAAAACTGTAAAATTCCATTACGTTTTTTTGAGGTAGATTTGTCATAACGTTTTTACATTGTGACTTTTGGTATTAGTGTTCCTGGAAAAAAAGGGACCTTAACACACATACTGTACAGCAAGTTTTTCCAGCTAAATGTGTATATATCATTTATACACACATACACATTGGCCCCCCAGACACTTTTTTTTCACTCAATGTGGCCCCGAGTCAAAATATTTGCCCTGTTGGTTTTGCATATAATATTGCGAAACAAAACGCCAGATAACGTCTGCTAATGGGTGTCATTTCGGGGTCCTTGCACACACACCATAATAATATTTGAATGTTTAATGCGCCGACAATCCGTCAAGCGGTGCGGCTTCATAGCTTACTGAAGTCGTACTAAAAACATTTTGACAGATTTTTGAGCGCTGTGTGTAATGTTCCATATTCTCAATGGAACATTTAAAGTTTTGGGGTTTACTGCCATAATATTGCAGTCTGCACATATCTCTTATGTATGACTGCCATCTACTGGTCACACTTATCATCACACCATGTACCAAATAAAATTGCTCCGAGGTCGGTAAGCACAAGCAGAATTTTGCCGTACATTAGGCGTTATAAGGCGATTTTTGAGAAAATAAAAGGATTTTAAGTGTGCCTTATAGTCCGTAAAATACGATAGTTCAGACTAGAGGTTTCCAATAATGGCTTTTTTGCCGATATTCCGATATTGTCCAACTCTTAATTACGGACTCCGATATCAACCGATACCGATATATACAGTCGTGGAATTAACACATTATTATGCCTCATTTTGTTGTGATGCCCCGCTGGATGCATTAAACAATGTAACAAGGTTTTCCAAAATAAATCATCTCAAGTTATGGAAAAAAATGCCAACATGGCACTGCCATATTTATCATTGAAGTAACAAAGTGCATTATTTTTTTTAACATGCCTCAAAACAGCAGCTTGGAATTTGGGACATCCTCTCCCTGAGAGAGCATGAGGAGGTTGAGGTGAGGGGGGTAGGGGGTAGCGGGGAGTGTATATTGTAGCGTCCCGGAAGAGTTAGTGCTGCAAGGGTTTCTGGGTATTTGTTCTGTTGTGTTTATGTTGTGTTACGGTGCGGATGTTCTCCCGAAATGTGTTTGTCATTCTTGTTTGGTGTGGGTTCACAGTGTGGGCATATTTGTAACCGTGTTAAAGTTGTTTGTACGGCCACCCTCAGTGTGACCTGTATGGCTGTTGACCAAGTATGAATTGCATTCCCTAGTGTGTGTGAAAAGCTGTAGATATTATGAGACTTGGCCGGCACACAAAGACAATGCCTTTAAGGTTTATTGGCGCTCTGAACTTCTCCCTACGTCCGTGTACACAGCGGCATTTTAAAAAGTCATAAATGTTACTTTTTGAAACAGATACCGATAATTTCCAATATTACATTTTAAATTATTTATCGGCCGATTATCGGCAGTCCGATATCAGACATCCCTAGTTCAGACAGATCTGCTGTACAGTCTTATGGCCAAAAGAAAAATATATATCTTGCAGAGATTTAAAATGAACACCAAGAAGAGCATTTTAAAACTCTGCAAGACTCAATTCCATCTAGTTGACTGATGAATAGTATCACTTCATTTATTCAGAGTGTATAAATAACCACAAATGAAGATAGAATACTATTAACCGCAACATGTAAGTGTAAAAAAAACCTCCATTATCCATCCATCCATCCATCCATTTTCTACCGCTTATTCCCTTTTGGGGTCGCGGGGGGCGCTGGATTATGATTTATAAATTTTCAGAATGTGCTTGGTCTATTTTTAAACAAAGAACACAATCTGAAAGTGTCTTTATTTTCAAGTTAGCATTCCATGACTTTACCAGTCCGGCCCACTTGGGAATAGATTTTCCTCCATTCTAAATTGGCCCTAGTGTGTGAAAATGGGATAGGCTTCAGCCATCCCCGCAACCCACAGAGGGACAAGCGGTAGAAAAATGGATGGATGGGTGGCCCCTGAGCTAAAAATGAGTTTGACACTTACCTCTCCGTTATCTTGCTGATCATTATGAGGTACATGATGAAATGAGCTATTCCGTCCCAGTAACACATCATGATGGCATAGGCCGTACCCAGGTAGGGCTCCCCCTGGAATTCAGACATACACAAATCCTAAACTAAATACATTGATCATATTACATTTTGGAAATGATCATGCAATCCTCAGCCTTCCCGGTAAGGTCTATTCAAGTGTACTGGAGAGGAGGCTACGCCGGATAGTCGAACCTCGGATTCAGGAGGAACAGTGTGGTTTTCGTCCTGGTCGTGGAACTGTGAACCGGTTCTTTACTCTCGGCAGGGTCCTTGAGGGTGCATGGGAGTTTGCCCAACCAGTCTACATGTGCTTTGTGGACTTGGAGAAGGCATTCGACTGTGTACCCTGGGAAGTCCTGTGGGGAGTGCTCAGAGAGTATGGGGTAACGGACTGTCTTATTGTGGCAGTTCGCTCCCTGTATGATCAGTGTCAGAGCTTGGTCCGCATTGCCGGTAGTAAGTCGGACACTTTTCCAGTGAGGGTTAGACTCCGCCAAGGCTGCCCTTTGTCACCGATTCTGTTCATAACTTTTATGGACAGAATTTCTAGGCGCAGTCAGGGCGTTGAGAGTATCTGGTTTGGTGGCTGCAGGATTAGGTCTCTGCTATTTGCAGATGATGTGGTCCTGATGGCTTCATCTGGCCAAGATCTGCAGCTCTCACTGGATCGTTTCGCAGCCGAGTCTGAAGCGACTGGGATGGGAATCAGCACCTCCAAGTCCGAGTCCATGGTTCTCGCCCGGAAAAGGGTTTAGTTTAGGGTTGGGGAGGAGATCTTGCCCCAAGTGGAGGAGTTCGAGTACCTCGGAGTCTTGTTCTCGAGTGAGGGAAGAATGTATCGTGAGATTGACAGGCAGATCGGTGCCGCGTCTTCAGTAATGCGGACGCTGTATCGATCCGAAGAAGGAGCTGAGCCGGAAGGCAAAGCTCTCAATTTACCGGTCGATCTACGTTCCCATCCTCACCTATTGTCATGAGCTTTGGGTTATGACCGAAAAGACAAGATCACGGGTACAAGCGGCCGAAATGAGTTTCCTCCGCCGGGTGGCGGGGCTCTCCCTTAGGGATAGGGTGAGAAGCTCTGTCATCCGGGAGGAGTTCAAAGTAAAACCGCTGCTCCTCCACATCGAGAGGAGCCAGCTGAGGTGGTTCAAGCATCTGGTCAGGATGCCACCCGAACGCCTCCCTAGGGAAGTGTTTAGGGCACGTCCGACCGGTAGGAGGCCACGGGGAAGACCCAGGACACGTTGGGAAGACTATGTCTCCCGGCTGGCCTGGGAACGCCTCGGGATCCCCCGGGAGAAGCTGGACGAAGTGGCTGGGGAGAGGGAAGTCTGGGCTTCCCTGCTTAAGCTGCTGCCCCCGCGACCCGACCTTGGATAAGCGGAAGAAGATGGATGGATGGATGGATGGATCATGCAATGTTTATACTCACTGTTTTGCGATAGAACTCCATGAAGCCAGAGATGAAGCCATCATACTCCAAAGCGCTGGTCAGGTCAATGACACACGTAAAGGAAAATTCTGCAAAAACTGCAAAACACACGTGTGACTGTTGAGAATATTTCATTTTATTACCAGAAATAACCAATAATTTTATTATGCATTTTTATACACAAGCTGACGAATGTAGAATTTTAAGATGATTCACAGTTTATATAGCACTCATTCAAAATACATGAAATTCTAAGTTTCCGTATAGTCAAAAAAAACAAGAGCCTTGTGCTTGTATAGAGGTACAAACATCTTTTAATTCTAGAGGTCTCTGACACAAACTCCTCTATAATGATTTCTGTGTGCCGCTTAAAGAGTTAGAGAAAATAATAATCCACCGCCCAGAATGTCCAATTGACACTAAATCTGCCAAACCATAGATTTTGGTTTAAAGCGACAATTTTAGGGTAATTTTTCCAATTTCTGGGGTTGCTACAAAAGGAACTACTCCGAGACTATTTGCAACTTTTCGACTAAATTTGACCTATAGTGAAGACAGCATGGCGTGAAGAAGCAGATGTAAAATGACAATTATTGAATGACAGGGCACTTCATATGAAAAACATATTTCTCGCTGCTTCCTGTTCCTGTTTACTATTTTAGGCATATTCCCTATTCTATTAATAGTGCTTTTTATTGTTTATTTGTAGTGCTTATTCAGTTTTCACAATTGATAGTTTTGTTTAGCTGTGTTTTTCAACTTATATTCAATTGAATACACTGCAAGACACTTAATGTTCAAACTGAAAAGTGTTATATTTTGCAAATATTAACAAATTTGGAATTTGATACCTGCAACATGTAATAATTAAGATTATTGCTATCAATATTAAAATCATGATTACTGACTGTTAGGTAAAGCAGTGTTGGGGTGTGAACGTAATACCATCATGTAATTTGTAATGTCTAATAACTTAGATAAACGCTATCCATATATCTAAAGACAAATATTGGTTTTTTTTATTATTTAATAATATAAACTTGTCAGGTTTTTGAGAGTGGCCGTGCCAGCAACTTGAGAGTTCCAGGTTCGATCCCTCCTTCCGCCATCCTAGTCACAGCTGTTGTGTCCTTGGGCAAGACACTTTACCCACCTGCTCCCAGTGCCACCCACACTGGTTTGAATGTAACTTAGATAAGTTACATTCAAACCAGTGTTTAAATGTAACTTATGTTTATGAACAAGTAGATTGATAATTCATTTTCTACCACTTGTCCTTCATTTTGACAAAATAATAGAACACAATATGTTACTGCATACGTCAGCAGCTAAATTAGGAGCCTTTGTTTGTGTACTTACTAATAAAAGACAAGTTGTCTCGTATGGTCACTATTTTATTTAAGGACAAAATTGCAATAAGAAACATATGTTGAATGTACCCTAAGATTTTTTGTTAAAATAAAGCCAATAATGCACATTTTTGTGGTCCCCTTTATTTAGAAAAGTATCAAAGTACTGAAAAGTATCAAAATACATTTTGGTACCGGTACTAAAATATTGGTATCGGGACAACACTCATTTTTTAATAGGGCTTGTCTTGAAAAGCAGTGGTACGGGGTTTGAATTCCGGTGACTTTGGAAGGTTTGTAAATGTGTTGTTGATGATGTTAAAATTGTTATTTTGCTCCAAAACATGTTTTTATTGAGCAATGTATTTGCCATTAATTTTTTTTGGTACAAAACATGCATCAAAAATTACGGCGCCCCTAAAGAGACATGGAGAGAAGAAAATGTTTTGCGAGATCTTGCGAAAGGTTTTTTTTCTATGTCAGTGAACCGGAAGTAAAACAGCCACAGCGATGGTGAACCGGAAGTGACGCAGACAAAGCAATGGAGGAGCCTACCCATCATCCGTGGGAGAAGTTTATTGATTTCTATTTTAGTATTGGCCTAACATATAAAGACATTAAATCGTATGATTATGGTCCCACAACGGAGCACAGATGATGGGTAGACTCCCGCATGCTCCTGCTCCTCTATGGCTGTGTCTGTTTTACTTCCGGTTCACTGACATAGTAAAAAAAACTTTTCCGAGATCTCGCAAACAGTATTTGCGAGATCTCGCAGAAAGTATTGCGAGATGTAGCAAAAAGTATTTTCGAGATCTCGCAAAAAGTATTTGCAAGATCTCGCAGAAAGTATTGCTAGATTTCGCAGAGAGTATTGCGAGATTTCGCAGAGAGAATTGCGAGATTTCGCAGAGAGTATTGCGAGATCTCGCAGAGAGTATTGCGAGATCTCGCAGAGAGTATTGCGAGAACTCGCAGAGAGTATTGCGAGAACTCGCAGAGAGTATTGCGAGAACTCGCAGAGAGTATTGCGAGAACTCGCAGAGAGTATTGCGAGAACTCGCAGAGAGTATTGCGAGAACTCGCAGAGAGTATTGCGAGAACTCGCAGAGAGTATTGCGAGAACTCGCAGAGAGTAATGCGAGAACTCGCAGAGAGTATTGCGAGATATCGCAGAGAGTATTGGGAGATATCGCAGAGAGTATTGGGAGATATCGCAGAAAGTATTTGCGAGATCTCGCAGAAAGTATTTGCGAGATCTCGCAGAAAGTATTTGCGAGATCTCGCAGAAAGTATTTGCGAGATCTCGCAGAAAGTATTTGCGAGATCTCGCAGAAAGTATTTGCGAGATCCCGCAGAAAGTATTTGCGAGATCTCGCAAAAAGTATTGCGAGATCTCGCAGAGAGGATTGCGAAATCACGCAAAAAGTATTGCGAGATCACGCAAAAAGTATTGCCAGATCTCGCAGAGAGTATTGCCAGATCTCGTAGAGAGTATTGCCAGATCTCGCAGAGAATATTGCCAGATCTCGCAGAGAGTATTGCCAGATCTCGCAGAGAGTATTGCCAGATCTCGCAGAGAGTATTGCCAGATCTGGCAAAACATCCATGTCCCTTTAGGGGCTCCGTAAAAAATCAATTAAAGTTTGATTAAAGAAAGATAAAAAATTGTGTCCTATAAATGAAAAAAAATTCAAATTGTTTTGTAATGGGCAGTTGGAGGGGCAGGGGCCTCCAAAATAAAATTCTGTTGAAGGCCCTAATTTGTGTGCTCGACAGATACACAATGCAAGATTGAGAAGCTTTGGATTTTTTTGGCGTTGCATGTGGGTGTGGCATGGCAACAAAATCTGCCTTGCCAAACAACTATTAATTCTATTAACTCGTTCCATAAGGTCAAACAGTTGTATGTAAAAAAAAGTCTTATGAAATTTTCCACAGTTATCACAGTGCCACCTGCTGGTGACAGGAAAAAGTCTAAATATTACAGGTGTTGTGCATTAAAAACCCCTCTTGAATGTCATTGTAACTCCCTAGGGACACATTTCACATGAACCGCGAAATGAGGCGAAGCGTGGGTGTAAATATCAACAAGTGCATCAATAAGCTATGATGGTGAATTAGTCCGCACTGCAACGAATGCGCACAACAGCAATTAGAGCTGTTGTGAGTCGAGATGTGAGCGGTGAAAGCTGCTCATCATCTCCAAGCAGCAAATAAATGATTTATACCAAGGTGTTCATTATAAATTAAGCCTGGAGTCGTGAGACGGGGCTGCTTTGCATCAGCTCTATGGTAAACAGTCTATTCTAAAGCGCTCATTTCAGCTGAGAGCAAAACAAACACTTGAATGACACACGGGCCTCGTCTTTGTTCTCTAAATAATCTTTTGTTTATTCTAACCCATGACCTAAGGATTACCGGAACTCCTTAATTTTCCAAAGTGTCACAATATGACAAATAGGTTGCACTTCAAAATATATGAAACCCATGAAAAAAGCGAGGAACACGTCGGCAATGACTGATAATTGATTAACTAGTAAGCACTGTCCTCTCAACTTTAACACATAAAAATACAGAAGTAGTCAAATAATGAGTACAATTTACTTATATTAGATCTGCTGTTGGTTGCATTCTTCCCTTTCAAGCTAACTGTCCGAGGCAGACAGCCACCTCACCCTCAAGTTCTGTCTGGTTCAGGGTAGGGTTGTCCCGATACAAATATTTTGGTACCAGTACCAAAATGTATTTCGATACCTTTTGATACTTTTCTAAATAAAGGGGACCGCAAAAAAATTGCATTATTGTCTTTATTTTAACAAAAAATCTTACGGTACTACTTGGTATCGGATTGATACCCAAATTTGTGGTATCATCCAAAACTAATGTAAAGTATCAAACAAGATACAAGATATGTTTCTTATTGCAAGTTTGTCCTTAAATAAAATAGTGAACATACAAGACAACTTGTCTTTTAGTAGTAAGTAAACAAACAAAGGCTCCTAATTTGTCTGCAGTAATATATTGTCATTTCTCATTCTATTATTTTGTCAAAATTATGAGGGACAAGCTGTAAAAAAATAATTATTAATCCACTTGTTCATTTACTGTTAATATCTGCTTACTTTCTCTTTTAACATGTTCTAGCGACACTTCTGTTAAAATGTAATAATCACTTATTCTTCTCTTGTTTGATACTTTACATTTGTTTTGGATGATACCACAAATTTGGGTATCAATCCGATATCAAGTCGTTACACTATCAGACATTGGTCATATTCAAAGTCATAATATGAATTTTTTAAAAAGGAAAAAAGATTTTGTGACGATGAAAAATATCAATGTAATCATAGTATCGACTAGATACGCTATCGTACTTGGTATCATTACAGTGGATGTCAGGTATAGATCCACCTATGGCGTTTGTTTACATTCAGGCGCACTAGCTTTTGTTAGCGGCGACGCCGGTGAGCTGTTTTGTACTGTTTTGTTTTTTACAGTGTGTAGTGAAGCATGTTTAGCTATTCCTTGTCCTGCAGGGATGATACTTGTAAGAAACTTACTTTATTTGTCGCCATGGAGACCAGGATTAGTGATTTAGAAGTAGCCAAAACACTGCCGACTGCGGCTGGATGTTTGCTGTTAACTAGCTAGCCATGTCTTAAAGCACCTCTTCCTGAGGTCGTTTCAGTGTTATAGTTTCACCTTTATTGTCAGTTTTTAGGCCAACATCCGTGATTGTGCGCTGCCGAACATGCTCCTCTGCTCGTAGAACCGGCAATGTGGCGTTGCCGTCATGCCCGGGAACTGGTACTTTTCACATGGCGTATACCAGTGGTCCCCAACCGCGGACCGATTAGTACCGGGCCAAAAAAAAAAAAAAAAAAAAATTGTCATATTGTGTTTTTATGTTGATTTAATAATAATTAAAAAAAAAAATTCCCTGTGCGGCCCGGTACCAATCCGGACCGATACACTATATATCAATGTATATCAATACAGTCTGCAGGGATACAGTTCGTAAGCACACATGATTGTATTTCTTTATCAAAAAAATAAATAAAAAATTTGTCCCGGTCCGCGGGACAAATTTTCAAGCGTTGAACGGTCAGCAGCTACAAAAAGGTTGGGGACCACTGGCGTATAGTATCGTTTTTGATTCATTAGTAACGCAATACTATACTAGCACCAAATTCTGGGCCCCGATACACAAGACTCCTAAAGCAACCACATCCCACCCTAAACCCAAACGTTGCTGCACCATACAAACACACACTTAGGGCCTGATCCACTAAACGTTTGCGTGTATTAAAACACGTGCAAACTGGATTTTGCACGGAAAGCTGATCTACTAAGTGTCAGGCTTGTCCCTGACAGTTTGGTTGTGTTTCAGTTTTTCCTCTGTGTTCGTCTTTATTTCCTGTCAGCGCTTTTACTTTGGTTGCTTCCTGCTTGTCTCCCTGAGCGCTGTGTTCCCTCAGCTGCGGCTGATTGGCACCTGGCCACACCTGGTGTCAATCATCCAGATGCTATTTAAAACTGCCTTGCCAGCCAGTCTGTGCTGGAGTTTTGTCGCGGATACTTGTGGATGTGATTGTCATTAAAGGGGAACATTATCACTAGATCTATGTAAGCGTCAATATATACCTTGATGTTGCAGAAAAAAGACCATATATTTTTTTAACCGATTTCCGAACTCTAAATGGGTGAATTTTGGCGAATTAAACGCCTTTCTATTATTCGCTCTCGGGAAGCAATCCGCCATTTTCTCACTTTCGTTGGTGTGTTGTCGGAGGGTGTAACAACACGAACAGGGATGGATTCAAGTTGCACCAGTGGCCCAAAGATGCGAAAGTGGCAAGAAATTGGACGAAATTTGTTCAAAATACGAGGGTGTGGGGAAAGCCGACGAAATGGTCAGTCGTTTGTTCCGCACACTTTACCGACGAAAGCTATGCTACGACAGAGATGGCAAGAATGTGTGGATATCCTGCGACACTCAAAGCAGATGCATTTCCCATTGAATCTGCCGGAGTGTGTGAGCTATTCAGGGACCAAGGACCTCGGTAGCACGGCAAGCAATGGCGGCAGTTTGTTCCCACAGACGAGCGAGCTAAACCCCCTGGATGTCTTGGCTCACACCGTCCCTTTTGCCACCGAAGATGATCAAGAGAAGAATATCAACCCTAGCTTCCTTGGCCTGCTGACATCAACTCCAAAACTGGACAGATCAGCTTTCAGGAAAAGAGAGCGGATGAGGGTATGTCTACAGAATATATTAATTGATGAAAACTTTATTCATTACTCGCGGTTTTACGTAAATTATTATACATAAACTGTGTTTACCAATAATTTAGCTTAAAAACATTTATTTTTTTCAATCATTCGAGTACATTCGGGTAGTCTTGTGTAATGCAGTATTTTGTGTCTATTTAGGTATGGTTAACCTGAGTGCTGAAATCGTGGAAAAATATATGTTCTTAGCGCGCCTGAAATGGGCTGTCTGCACTCTCAAAGTGCATGTTGTTGCCAAATGTATTTCATATGCTGTAAACCTAGTTCATAGTTGTTAGTAATTATCTTATCAGACAGTGTTAAGCCGCTGAAATCCGAGTCTGAATCCGAGCTAATGTCGCTATACCTTGCTGTTTGTTTGTATTGGCATCACTGTGTGACGTCACAGGAAAATGGACGGGTGTATATAACGATGGTTGAAATAAGGCACTTTGAAGCTTTTTTTAGGGATATTGCGTGATGGGTAAAATTTTGAAAAAAACTTCGAAAAATAAAATAAGCCACTGGGAACTGATTTTTAATGGTTTTAACCCTTCTGAAATTGTTATAATGTTCCCCTTTAATACTTGTCGATGTCTACTACCTGTCCTGGCTACTACTTGTCGTCGTAGCGGTAAGCTGTTCCTGATTGCTATTTGTAGTTTGCTGTCTCCTAGCTTCTTGTTTTCCTTAGCTATATCCAGGTGTTTCCAGGTTTTCTGTTTGCTGGTTCCTGTTTTCAGTTTGGCTATTCCTAGTTCCTGGTTTGTGTTTTACATTTATTTTGGACATTAATTGATGTTTTCCTGCACCAATCCTGCCGTCTCTGCATCTCGGGGTTCGTCACCAACACAATGTGACAGAATTCTCCAGCCCTAAAACATAACTAAACTGTCCGGGACAAGCCTGACACTAAGCATGTGCACAGAGGATTGTCTCTTTTTTGGGGGGGGGTTGCCTATCATTCACAATCCCTATGTAAGACAAGAACACATCTCTTTTTTTTTTTTGTCTGCATTCTAATTCGTAATATACGGCAAGTACGAATTGGCTAACAATGCAGCTAATGGGAATACACTATTCTGCCCACTCCGTATTTTCACGTTTAAGTTCTGACTTAAACGTGTGGACAATGCTGGAGAAACAAGTCCATGTCAGAAAACCAACACATTTAGCTGAACTGCACCAATTTCGTCAAGAGGAGTGGTCAAAAATTCAACCAGAAGCTTGTGGATGGCTACCAAAAGCGCCTTATTGCAGTTAAACTTGCCAAGGGACATGTAACCAAATATTAACATTGCTTAGAGATGTCCGATAATATCGGCCGATAAATGCGTTAAAATGTAATATCGGAAATTATCGGTATCGTTTTTTTAATTATCGGATTCTGGGTTTTTTTTGTTTTTTTTTATTAAATCAACATAAAAAACACAAGATACACTTACAATTAGTGCACCAACCCAAAAAACCTCCCTCCCCCATTTACACTCATTCACACAAAAGGGTTATTTCTTTCTGTTATTAATATTCTGGTTCCTACATTATATATCAATATATATCAATACAGTCTGCAAGGGATACAGTCCGTAAGCACACATGATTGTGCGTGCTGCTGGTCCACTAATAGTACTAACCTTTAACAGTTAATTTGACTCATTTTCATTCATTACTAGTTTCTATGTGACTGTTTTTATATTGTTTTAATTTCTTTTTTATTCAAGAAAATGTTTTTAATTTATTTATCTTATTTTATTTTTATTTTTATTTTTTAAAAAGGACCTTATCTTCACCATACCTGGTTGTCCAAATTAGGCATAATAATGTGTTAATTCCACGACTGTATATATTGGTATCGGTAATTAAGAGTTGGACAATATCGGAATATCGGCAAAAAAGCCATTATTGGACATCCCTAAAAATGTGTATATTGTACTGGGAAAACTACCAAAATAGCCCAAGTCTGTGGCCCTGAGTGGGAAAAAGTTTGGGCGCCCCTGGCTTCAAACACTGACCATATGGGTAAACACAGGTTGTATGGTGGCAGTGGTTTGACCCTGGAACAGTCATTGATTACTAGTTTCTATGTAACTGTTTTTATATTGTTTTACTTTCTTTTTTTATTCAAGAAAATGTTTTTAATTTATTTATTTTATTTTATTTTTATTTTTTTTAAAGTACCTTATCTTCACCATACCTGGTTGTCCAAGTTAGGCATAATAATGTGTTAATTCCACGACTGCATATATCGGTTGATATCGGTATCGGTAATTAAAGAGTTGGACAATATCGGGATATCGGCAAAAAGCCATTATTGGAGATCCCTAACATTACTGTATGTATACTTTTGATCCAGCAGATTTGGTCACATTTTCAGTAGACCCATAATAAATTCATAAAAGAACCAAACTTCATGAATGTTTTTTTGTGACCAACAAGTATGTGCTCCAATCACTCTATCACAACAAAATAAGACTTGTAAAAATGATTGTAAACTCAAGACAGCCATGACATTATGTTCTTTACAAGTGTATGTAAACTTTTGACCATGACTGTATATGAGCACTCTTGAAGAAAACTACATTCAGACACATTTGTTGGCATGTACTGTAATGTGTTGTGCAGATAGCACACGTCAAAACAAACAACACATCCTGATAAGTAAAACACATATCGCCGCTCGGGTGTACGAACATCCCCTTAATCCTTGTCACAAACCAGTTTATCTCTGGCATCAAGACAGGTAAGATAAGGAGATTATGGCTCTCTATCAGTATAGTCTGAGCTTTCCTTCTATTCACTAGACACTACACAAACATTGTTTTTAGACACACACACAGTACCACTAAGTTGTGCTTTGCTGCTCCAGCCAGCTGTGGAAAATGAGGCCAACAACACAACGATGCAAGTATAAATACACGACACAGAGTGGGTGTAGTTTTCCTTCATAGCAGTTTTAACTTGTTTACTTAATTAAGATTGTTCTACACCTGTATGACAGTTAAGATTGATAAAATGCTTCATGATGCATAAAATCGACTATCTTTGCTTTCAGTTCCTTCCGGTGGTTTTATATTCTGAGTCCTCTGCAGTGGACATTTAGGTTTGCATAAGAAGTCTTTTTCAGACTTGACTTAAAGGAGCCATAAGTAATAATTTCATGTCAAGTCATTAAATGGCCCTGATATGTCAAAAGGCATTCATAAATCATGTTCTTTTCCGAATACCTCTATAACTGATAGCAGTAGTTCAGCCGGGATATGCTCATTTCAAAATTAGATTTACAGCCCCGAAATCTTGTTGTTGTTTTCATTTCGATGCCCCGCCCTCCACTGTTTGACCAATTAGAAAGTCTGTGAGTTGCCAGTTACGCGCCGCCATCTTTGTCAAGCTACTGCCACTGGTAAAGTTACTAAACATGTCAGACCTCAGTAAATCTAAAAGGCGTCGTTACGATTCTCAACTTATTCATGACAAAGCCAGGAACAAAACGAGGATTTGTATCGGGGATGCCTTTGAAAGATGGAGACGATAGAATTTTTTCATCTGACGCCAACTTGCTAATTCCCTCCTTGATAGGAAAGTCAGGCATTTATGTTTTCTTATGACTTGTAATTAATGGAAATGGACATTTCGTATGTAAACGATATTGTCCAATACAGTCTATGATCTTGTCTAACAAAGCTCGTATGTTCGTGCAACGAATGCTTAGGAGCGACACATCGCCATACAGGCTATCAATCAATCAATCAATCTTTATTTATATAGCCCTAAATCACAAGTGTCTCAAAGGGCTGCACAAGCCACAACGACATCCTCGGTACAAAGCCCACATACGGGCAAGGAAAAACTCACCCCAGTGGGACGTCGATGTGAATGACTATGAGAAACCTTGGAGAGGACCGCATATGTGGGTAACCCCCCCCCCTTTAGGGGAGACCGAAAGCAATGGATGTCGAGTGGGTCTGACATAATATTGTGAGAGTCCAGTCCATAGTGGATCCAACATAATAGTAAGAGTCCAGTCCATAGTGGGGCCAGCAGGACACCATCCCGAGCGGAGACGGGTCAGCAGCGCAGAGATGTTCCCAGCCGATGCACAGGCGAGCGGTCCACCCCGGGTCACGACTCTGGACAGCCAGCACTTCATCCATGGCCACCGGACCTGTGCCCCCCCTCCTCAAGGAAAAGGGGAGCAGGGGAGAAAAGAAAAGAAACGGCAGATCAACTGGTCTAACAGGGGGGCTATTTAAAGGCTAGAGTATACAAATGAGTTTTAAGATGGGACTTAAATGCTTCTACTGAGGTAGCATCTCTAATTGTTACCGGGAGGGCATTCCATAGTACTGGAGCCCGAATAGAAAACGCTCTATAGCCCGCAGACTTTTTTTGGGCTCTGGGAATCACTAATAAGCCAGAGTTCTTTGAACGCAGATTTCTTGCCGGGACATATGGTACAATGCAATCGACAAGATAGGACGGAGCTAGACCGTGTAGTATTTTATACGTAAGTAGTAAAACCTTAAAGTCACATCTTAAGTGCACAGGAAGCCAGTGCAGGTGAGCCAGTATAGGCGTAATATGATCAAACTTTCTTGTTCTTGTCAAAAGTCTAGCAGCCGCATTTTGTACCAACTGTAATCTTTTAATGCTAGACATAGGGAGACCCGAAAATAATACGTTACAGTAGTCGAGACGAGACGTAACGAACGCATGAATAATGATCTCAGCGTCGCTAGTGGATAAAATAGAGCGGATTTTAGCGATATTACGGAGATGAAAAAAGGCCGTTTTAGTAACACTCTTAATGTGTGATTCAAACGAGAGAGTTGGGTCGAAGATAATACCCAGATTCTTTACTGATTCGCCTTGTGTAATTGTTTGGTTGTCAAATGTTAAGGTGGTATTATTAAATAAATGTCGGTGTTTAGCAGGACCGATAATCAGCATTTCCGTTTTCTTGGCGTTGAGTTGCAAGAAGTTAGCGGACATCCATTGTTTAATTTCATTAAGACACGCCTCCAGCTGACTACAATCCGGCTAACGGGGGAAATATATGCCCGTTAGCCTGTATGTCGATGTGTATTCCAACTGACAGGGCAAAATATGGTTTCAACAAAACCTATGTTTTGAACATCAAATATGTTGTCTTTGTAGCATATTCAATTGAATATGGGTTGAAAATGATTTGCAAATCATTGTATTCCGTTTATATTTACATCTAACACAATTTCCCAACTCATATGGAAACGGGGTTTGTACTTTGTGTATTGACATGGTAGTAGGCTATAGGGATTTATGCATAACGTGGTTTTTGCGCAACGTGGGTTGGCGCATAGAATCGCACCCTGCACTGAAAGATGGTGATGTGCGTACATGGAAGAGAATGCAGTGCGTCAGGTTGGATGCAACATGGAGTTATGCTGAACGAAATGTGGCGGTCATTTTACTCGTGGCCTTGGCTTGCCATCAAAGTAGGCCTATGCCATATATAATATATTGTATATTATTATATATAATTATTAGAGATGTCCGATAATGGCTTTTTTGCCCATATTCCGATATTGTCCAACTCTTAATTACCGATTCCTATATCAACCGATACCGATATATACAGTCTTGGAATTAACACATTATTATGCCTCATTTTGTTGTGATGCACCGCTGGATGCATTAAACAATGTAACAAGGTTTTCCAAAATAAATCAACTCAAGTTATGGAAAAAAAATGCCAACATGGCACTGCCATATTTATTATTGAAGTTACAAAGTGCTTTTTTTTTTTTTAACATGCCTCAAAACAGCAGCTTGGAATTTGGGACATGCTCTCCCTGAGAGAGCATGAGGAGGTTGGGGTGGGCGGGGTTGAGGTGGGAGGGTAGGGGGTAGCAGGGGGTGTATATTGTAGCGTCCCGGAAGAGTTAGTGCTGCAAGGGTTTCTGGGTATTTGTTCTGTTGTGTTTATGTTGTGTTACGGTGGGGATGTTCTCCCGTAATGTGTCTGTCATTCTTGTTTGGTGTGGGTTCACAGTGTGGCGCATATTTGTAACAGTGTTAAAGTTGTTTATACGGCCACCCTCAGTGTGACCTGCATGGCTGTTGACCAAGTATGTATGTAAATAATTATTAGAGATGTCTGATCTTATCGGACATCTTTAATAATTATTTCGATGGTGGTCTGTGCGGTCAAATTAGACTATTTAGCAGGGTAAAGCCAGCAATCTGTCCCGACTCCCAACAAAAATATTGCTGCGTAACTTTACAAATACATTTGGCTAATGGACATCAGTAAAATGTGGCATAATTACTTAGTAAACCATGTGGCAAGAAGCATAAACAAGAGAAGCCTACAGCGTAGGACTCGTCGATTGCCATTTGAAGTTCCTTGGAGTAGGATTCGTATCTGGCAACCTCAGTCATGGAGAGTGGGAGGGGACTACAGAATTTGGACCGTGATTGCAGTGCCATTTCTGGCCATACTACTACATATGACACCTTTAAAAAAATATATGTCCACTGGTTCACTGTCATTTTATTATGCGGTGTTTAACTATTTGTTACCCTTTTAATATTTATGAGCCTCTACGGCAGGGGTGCCCAAACTTTTTGACTCGGGGGCCGCATTGGGTTAAAACAATTTGTCCAGGGGCCGGGCTGTGTGTATATATATATATATGTGTGTATATATATATATATATATATATATATATATATATATATATATACAGGTATATATATATATATATATATACACATATATATATATATATATATATATATATATATATATATATATATATATATTAGGGCTGTGAATCTTTGGGTGTCCCACGATTCGATTCAATATCGATTCTTGGGGTGACGATTCGATTCAAAATCGATTTTTTTTTTTTTTTTTTTCAATTCAACACGATTCTCGATTCAAAAACGATATTTTTTCGATTCAAAACGATTCTCTATTCATTCAATACATAGGATTTCAGCAGGATCTACCCCAGTCTGCTGACATGCAAGCAAAGTAGTAGATTTTTGTAAAAAGCTTTTCTAATTGTAAAGGACAATGTTTTATCAATGCAAAGGGTTGTGGGTATTTGTTCTGTTGTGTGACGGTGCGGATGTTCTCCCGAAATGTGTTTGTCATTCTTGTTTGGTGTGGGTTCACAGTGTGGCGCATATTTGTAACAGTGTTAAGGTTGTTTATACGGCCACCCTCAGTGTGACCTGTATGGCTGGTGTCTAAGTATGCCTTGCATTCACTTGTTTGTGTGTAAAAGCCGCATATATTACGTGACTGGGCCGGCACGCTGGTTGTATGGAGGAAAAGCGGACGTGACGACATGTTGTAGAGGACGTTGAAGGCAGTGCCTTTAAGGCACGCTTCCAACAATGTTATCCGGGTGGAAATCGGGAGAATGGTTGCCCCGGGAGATTTTCGGGAGGGCCACTGAAATTCGGGAGTCTCCCGGGAAAATCGGGAGGGTTGGCAAGTATGAGTATTAGCGGTGAATGCGGTGTTACAGCGGCACCGCCGCTGTATAATACCGGCGGGCCAGCTCTAATGTTAATTTGATATCGCCTCAAGGGCCAAATGAAATTACACGGCGGGCCAAATTTGGCCCACGGGCCAGTTTGACACCCATGCTCTAACCACTAGGCCACTGACTAGGTTATTTGTTGGCTGTGATGTAATTTGGGACATTTTAAAAGTTCAAGTTAAAGCACCACTGATAGTCACACACACACTAGGTGTGGTGAAATCTGTCCTCTGCATTTGACCCATCCCCTTGTTCCACCCCCTGGGAGGTGAGGGGAGCAGTGAGCAGCAGCGGTGGCCGCGCTCGGGAATCATTTTTGGGGATTTAACCCCCAATTCCAACCCTTGATGCTGAGTGCCAAGCAGGGAGGTAATGGGTCCCATTTTTATAGTCTTTGGTATGACTCAGCACGGCCAAAAGTCAGTCATGCTAATTTTCGTTATTTCATACCGTGAAGTGAATGTTAGCATAATAAACTAGTTTGCTGTAGCAGGGTATCCGCAGGGTCTTAAAAAATCGAAAAAAGTTTTAAATCCAATAATTTGAATTTAATTATATAAAAATATAACACGATACATCAGTATATACTGTACGTATATATAATGTGTAAAATATTATATATATGTTATATTTTATATTGCTACTATGGTACATTTTTAGTCTACTTTATACCTGCATTATCCTTTCCATCCTTACACTTTCCATCCTTTGTAACTGACCTACTGTGTGGAACAATTTCCCTTGTGGATCATTAAAGTTTGTCTAAGTTAAGGCCTTAAAATGTCTCAAATTCTCCTAAAATCTCAAAAGGTCTTAATACGATTTTGAAAGGTCTTAAAAATCTATTGACGTTACTTTTATTTAAAACATGCATACACTTCAGTCTCGCTTTGAAATGTTTCGATTTTTGAGGACGCTAAAACGTAACTACACAGCGGAATTAACTGTGCTGCCCGGTCAGAAGTTATAGTTTTGCAATTTTTTTATTCTGACTTCCAAACAAATCTTAGTTCACAACAGAGAGGTTTCTGGTGTTTTTAGTTAGGTTAAGCATTTTGTATTCCAATGTGAAAGAGCAGTGAATAAATTAATTTACTTTGCAAATAATTCCGGGTCTCCAATTTTCCTTCAAGTTTTATTGTATTTTTTTTGCCTGTATCAATGTGAAATGGGTCTTAAATTGTATTCATTATGGTCTTAAAAAATGGTCTTAAGTTTGGCTTGTTGAAACCTGCAGAGACCCTGGGTAGAGCGCTTAAAATACATATTTTGTGGTGTTTCTTTATCCATTTAAGTTTTTTACACAGCATAATGCAATTGTTATTGTAGTATGCTTGAGTATGTAATTGGCTGTGTGCGCATGTCTTTAATGTAAGCATCCTTTCTGCTTGTATGTTTTCAGTTTTACCCTTTTTACAGTCAATTACCCTGTGGACAAGAAGACGTTTTTCAGAGTGTTTGATCAAGGAAAGGTGTTAGGGTAAAGCCAAGATATTCCTACATATTGAGGGCGGCATAGGTTGTAGTGTTGTCCCGATACCAATATTTTGGTACCGGTACCAACATTTTTTCAGTACTTTTCTAAATAAAGGGGACCACAAAAATTTGCAATATTGGCTTTATTTTAACAAAAAATCTTAGGGTACATTAAACATATGTTGCTTATTGCAAGTTTGTCCTTAAATAAAATAGTGAACATACAAGTCTTGTATTAGTACAAACCCCGTTTCCATATGAGTTGGGAAATTGTGTTAGATGTAAATATAAACGGAATACAACGATTTGCAAATCCTTTTCACCCATATTCAATTGAATGCAATACAAACAAGATATTTGATGTTCAAACTCATAAACTTTTTTTTTTTTTGCAAATAATTAACTTAATTTCATGGCTGCAACACGTGCCAAAGTAGTTGGGAAAGGGCATGTTCACCACTGTGTTACATCACCTTTCCTTTTAACAACACTCAGTAAACGTTTGGGAACTGAGGAGACACATTTTTTAAGCTTCTCAGGTGGAATTATTTCCCATTCTTGCTTGATGTGCAGCTTAAGTTGTTCAACAGTCCGGGGGTCTCCGTTGTGGTATTTTAGGCTTCATAATGCGCCACACATTTTCAATGGGAGACAGGTCTGGACTACAGGCAGGCCAGTCTATTACCCGCACTCTTTTACTATGAAGCCACGTTGATGTAACACGTGGCTTGGCATTGTCTTGCTGAAATAAGCAGGGGCGTCCATGGTAACGTTGCTTGGATGCCAACATATGTTGCTCCAAAACCTGTATGTACCTTTCAGCATTAATGGTGCCTTCACATATGTGTAAGTTACCCATGTCTTGGGCACTAATACACCCCCATACCATCACAGATGCTGGTTTTTCAACTTTGCGCCTATAACAATCCGGATGGTTCTTTTCCTCTTTGGTCCGGAGGACACGACGTCCACAGTTTCCAAAAACAATTTGAAATGTGGACTCGTTTTTCATTTCTTGTTACTATCTGCTTACTGTCTCTTTTATCATGTTCTATCTACACTTCTGTTCAATTGTAATAATCACTTATTCTTCTGTTGTTTGATACTTTACATTAGTTGTGGATGATAACACAAATTTGGGTATCAATCCGATACCAAGTAGTTACAGGATCATACATTGGTCATATTCAAAGTCCCCATGTGTCCAGGGGCTTATTTCCTGAGTTTATAAACATAATATACCGGTACTTTTCAGAGGCGGTATAGTACCATACAGTATATGATTCATTAGAATCGTGGTACTATATTACCGTAATACCGGTATACCGTACAACCCTAATGGGTTTTAAACTTGTAAACAGTGGCGTCTGAAGCTGCATCCATTTTAATGTTGGAGCTGGAAATAATATTTTTATAACAAAGGTCACTTTTGATGTTCACACTGCTTCGAAACCGGAAGAGAAGACGTTCGCAAAGTTTTTTAAGTGGGTGCAAACTCTGAACAAGTCCGGCAGAGGACGGGCGAATTTGCAACGCTAGTTGGCCGTTCGGGACATTGAACAAGAGAGAATGAAGTGAATTAATAACTCATTTTACGTTTTGCATTTGGTGAATGTTCATATTCATTTTGGAGAAAACAAACCACCAAGTTAAAGTTAGTTTGAGCACATAATAAGGTAAGGCCCCTTAGTTTGATATTCGCAGGTGGATTGGATCACTTCTTGTAGGAAAGAGGCCCTAATTGGGACCTTGGAATGCAAAAGTGATAGCACTATCCTTGAGAAGAGATTACCTGTCTAGCTCAACGTCAATATTTAAGTTATAAAGCAGTGGTTTTCCAGACACTTACACACAAACATCTCCTTATATGGTCGGGAGGTGCTCACCAGTCTTAGCACACAGAGACAGGAAGGAGGAATTTGTTGAAAGGACTAGTTGGTACAATCCCTGGGGACTCTGCATGGCAGGGGCATCCTCCTCCCTGAGCCAGGCTTGCACCTGACCACATACCTGAGTGAGGCTAGGTGACACTGCTGGGAGGCTTTCGTACCATTGGGACACATCTTCAGTTGTGTGCCCCAGCGTCACGGGGTGTTTTGGCCCGGCTTACCACAAGACACCCTCTGCCGAGGAAGGGCCCACCCCAGGGTGATCAAATCCCTGGGTGTTAGCCTTAGCAGCCCAGCTGCTGTCACTCCTCTTCAACCACAGCCAATGGCTAGTCCTCTCTGCAGTGTTGGCTAGCTCTTTAAAGGCCTACTGAAACCCACTACTACCGACCACGCAGTCTGATAGTTTATACATCAATGATGAAATCTTAACATTGCAACACATGCCAATACGGCATGCCAATTTTGCGCGAAATATCCTGCTGAAAACGTCTCGGTATGATGACGTCTGCGCGTGACGTCACGGATTGTAGAGGACATTTTGGGAAAGCATGGTGGCCAGCTATTAAGTTGTCTGTTTTCATCGCAAAATTCCACAGTAGTCTGGACATCTGTGTTGGTGAATCTTTTGCAATTTGTTCAATGAACAATGGAGACAGCAAAGAAGAAAGCTGTAGGTGGGAAGCGGTGTATTGCGGCAGGTGTTGTGCCAGATAACGTAGAATGCACCCCCTGACTGTTGTGCCGGATAACGCAGCCGGTGTTTCATTGTTTACATTCCCGGAAGATGACCGTCAAGCTTTACCATTGGCCTGTGGAGAACTGGGACAACAGAGACTCTTACCAGGAGGACTTTGAGTTGGATGCGCAGACGCGATACCGTGAGTACGCATGCAGCTGCGGCTTCCAAACATTTGATCGCTTGCCCGTACGTGCGTGCCGCTACGTAACTTTGGGGAAATACTGTATATGTGCTGTATGAACTTTGGGGAGGTGAACGGTACTTTGGGCTGTGGGATTGAATGTGTTGTGCAGGTGTTTGAGTTGTATTGGCGGGTTATATGGACGGGAGGGGGGAGGTGTTTGTTATGCGGGATTAATTTGTGGCATATTAAATATAAGCCTGGTTGTGTTGTTGTGGCTAATAGAGTATATATATGTCTTGTGTTTATTTACTGTTTTAGTCATTCCCAGCTGAATATCAGGTCCCATCCGCCTCTCACAGCATCTTCCCTATCTGAATCGCTCCCACTGCCCTCTAGTCCTTCACTCTCACTTTCCTCATCCACTAATCTTTCATCCTCGCTCAAATTAATGGGGAAATCGTCGCTTTCTCGGTCCGAATCGCTCTCGCTGCTGGTGGCCATGATTGTAAACAATGTGCAGATGTGAGGAGCTCCACAACTTGTGACGTCACGCTACTCGTCTGCTACTTCCAGTACAGGCAAGGCTTTTTTATCAGCGACCAAAAGTTGCGAACTTTATCGTCGATGTTCTCTACTAAGTCCTTTCAGCAAAAATATGGCAATATCGCGAAATGATCAAGTATGACACATAGAATGGACCTGCTAGACCCGTTTAAATAAGAAAATCGAATTTCAGTAGGCCTTTTAATGGCCTGTCTGTGAACCTACCCCCAACCTCCCTAAGGAGCTTCGCAGTTGTAATGCAAAAGTGATAGCCCTATCCTCGAGAAGAGACTACCTGTCTAGCTCAACCCCAACATTTAAGTTATAAATCAGTTGTTTTCCAGGCACTTACACACGAACATCTCCTTTTATGGTCAGGATGTGCTCACCTGACTTAGGAGGAATATAAAACTGATGGTTTGGCTTTTCCAAGTTAGGAGTGCCTTATTTTCTTGACCTCCTCCAGGAACTGCAGTCCTGTAAAATGACGCTCGGTTGTAAAAAAGCAACTTTAGGTTCAGTAAAGCGTCTCCGAAGTCTCTTTTGATCCAGCGGCACTGCCGTGTCACCCTTCTGTACGGACGAGGATGACAAGACCAGAAATACACATCAAGAGCTATGTAATTTGAAAATAAACAAAACTTACAATAGTTATTTAACACCTGCTATTCAACATTCCCTCTCAGGTGCACACCAGCGCAATTGCACACTGCTCACACGTCTTCTGCGCACAGCAAATCTATGCCGCTTACAAAATATAATACAACCAATACTCTCAACAAAATAAACACATAAAAATATAATGTTTGATTTTGTAATGCAACTCTGTGAGTGACAGGCCACAACGAGTGGCCAGATAAAGCAATATTCGTCAAAACTGTTCAATTATTTTAACGTCTGGCAAAGACGCTTTCAGGACAGGAGGTCCATTGGTCACTTTATTGAGCAAAGCTGTTTATTGCTGGCCGTAATCACACCAAAAAAATGTGTAAAAAACGTCTATCTAGCAAAACTGGTTATTTTCTGCCGTACAAACCAGGCCAAAAGCAACTCTTTGTCATCTGTCATATCAACAGCAGTCGCTCACCCTTTTGTCACTTGCACCAACACACTCACTCATGGAACCCAGCCACTGACGTATTTCTGGCCACACTAAGTCAGACAACTCCAACACCACACATAAAACTGCAAATGACACGTCGTTACGCTATGACTACCCAATCAGATGTGAACTTATATTATACTGTCATTAAGATATTAATCATGAAATGTTAGTAGATTACATAAATGCTCATAAAAATATGTTTTACAGACAGAAAGATACAGGAATGTAGACTTTATCCCATGCTTACATCTCATTGTGCAATATGTGAATGTTTTAAGGGGAACCAAATATGATCTCTGACAGGGGTTCAACTATCTAATATTTATTTCCAAAGCAGGACCCCCACCCAGACAAGCAACACTAGTTTGAGCAGAAATATGTCGTAAGGGAATTAATACACAATAAAACATTAACAAAATGCTTTGTCACGTGTATGGTTTTTGAAGTACTACCTTTATGACATGAAAAAAAACAAGTAATGTAAAAAAAACATGGCGTTTACTTTTTGATGTCAAAATAAAACACAAAGCAGTATGACTAATGAAGATGAACTCTAATAAACAAGCGTTGTTCTTTTACAATGCTTCCTAGTGCAGTGTTTTTCAACCACTGGTGTGCTGTGAGATAGAGTCTGGTGTGCCGTGGGAGAATATGTAATTTCGCCTATTTGGGTTAAAAATATTTTTTGCAAACCAGTAATAATGATCTGCAAATGTGCCGTTGTTGTTGCGTGTCGGTGCTGTCTAGACCGCGGCAGAGTACCCATGTTGTACTCTTCCATATCAGTAGGTGGCAGCCGGTAGCTAATTGCTTTGTAGATGTCGGGAACATGGTTTGTTGTGATCACATTATGCAGACGACAGCGTGCAGGTAAAAAGGTATCTAATGCTTAAACCAAAAATAAACAAAAGGCGAGTGCCGCTAAGAAAAGGCATTGACGCTAGGGAAGGCTATGCAGAACGAAACTAAAACTGAACTGGTGGCAAAGTAAACAAAAACAGAATGCTGGACGACAGCAAAGACTTACGGCGTGCGGAGCAGACGGCGTTCACAAATTACATCCGAACATGACATGACAGTCAACAATGTACAGAAGACATGAAACTTCTACAGCAAAATACCAACAAAACAGGACAAGCCAGCAAAATAGGAGCGCAAGACAAGAACTAAAACACTACACACAGGAAGACACCAAAAAAAAACCCAAATAAGTCACAGCGTGATGTGACAGTACTTTGAGACAAGAACTATAGTCGTGCATAGTTGGTTATGGTTTGAATTCTTATCCAAAACTTGTGAGAACAACTTTTTATTGTCAATATCAGCTGCTAAGTTTGAATGTTTTTATGTTTTCTGCTGGTGTGCCTCCACATTTTTTCAATGACAACAATGTGCCTTGGCTCAAAAAAGGTTGAAAAACACTGTCCTAGTGTTTCAGTACAACAGTTTTGCCAACAAAAAAAAAACAGGAGTGACCTCTCACACCGAATACATAATCTTCACAGCCTGCGCTCAATTTCGATGAGATGACAAAACATTTGAGCTAGTATTGATGTTATTGGAACACTGATACCGTTTGCAGATAAATAAAGGAGTGAGTGAACATCCCAGTCAACAAACTAAAGATTTTATAAACAAGTTGTGACAACGTTCACGACACTTTGCCTGCTGCATGTTTCCTCACCTCGTTAACTCTCAGTCACAGCAGCTGATGGACGCTGTATTGAGAAAATAAAAGCAACATCAAATAGTTGTGTACTTTTAGTGTGGGGACAAATGCGTCTGTCTCCAAGATTGTCCACACCTGTCTCCATCTAAACACAGCAGTGCGCTCTTAAACGCACGGCGGTAAGTGAGGGAAAATGACGTTAAAACAAAACTTTGGGAAGAAAGTTGGTGTCGTCGGTCCGCCATGATTATCAAGTCAAACGACGCTAGTGCGCACGCGCCTGACTTCGTGTTGCTTATAATGCATTATTAAATAACATTTTTCATAATTAAAAAATTAGATGGTATTACTAACCGTCTGGAATTTTATCGCAAATTATCATTATACCGTCTACTGTTACATCCCTCGTCCATTAACAAGTAAAAAGTCAAGGGCAGTCACGGCATGTTCTTGCCGCCGATGCTGGTCAATTTTTTAGGGCATTACGTCAAGTGACAAGGGCGGTCGCTGCACTGGCCGTGGTTAAATTTGAGCCCTGTATTTACAGCAGTTAAATTATTTTTGAAGTTCTTTTACTATGGCGGTTAAAAGAGGGCCGCCTCTCCCTATAGTCCAGTGGTTCTCAAACTTTTTTCACCAAGTATCACTTGGCTCTCCAAGTACCAGCATAATGACCAAAGTTAAAATACAGTAGCATAGTAGGCCTAAGTATTTATTATAAACAAGACAGAGGTTTAATTTAACAAGTATATTTAATATTTTGCCCACTCTAACATTACACACTGTTTGACCAGTAACACTGTGTTTGAATATTTGATTAAGTGATTATTTGACGTACCACTAGATGGAACCTGCGTACCACTACAGTTTGAGAAATCGCTGCTATAGGCAAAAGAAAATATCTGTTTATGAATGACAGGGCGCGTCATATCATATTTTAACACAAACGTATTACCAGCCCCTTCCTCAATGATAAGAATATAGCGGAAAATGTGATTTAATTCATTGTATCAGTGTTGGATTGTTGTGCTGGACAGTTGTACCAGGAACGTGTACAACTCCATTTGTTCATTATTGTTCATGCATGGTGCAAGAGTATGTACGCAATGCGTATTATTTATTGCTCATTTTTGTTTTTTCGTTGCGTTTTACTTTTGTTACTGTTTGTACAAATGGTGCTGCTGAAGTGGCAGCTGATTGCAGCAGCTCTGTGGTCTTTGATGTCCTCCTCTGTGTCTTTAATGTTTAATTTTTGCTTTCATGTGTTTTTCCCTTATTCGCTGTGGACTTTTTGTATCTATACTGTCCATCCATCCATCCATGCAACCACATAATTTCCCCATTGTGGGATGAATATAATCTACCCTATACCATCTTATGTTAAATGTGTTATTTTGCACTAAAAACAATCATTTCCCATTAATTCATGCACCAAATTAAATGACCGTATTTTCCGGACTATAAGGCGCACTTAAAGTGCTTTTTTCTTCTTCTTATCGTTCTTATAACCCGGTGCACCTAATGTAAGGAATAAGTTTGGTTGAGCTTACCCACTTCGAATCAATTTTATTTGGTATATGGTGTAATGATAAGTGTGACCAGTAGATGGCAATCAAACATAAGTGATAAGTAGAGATGTCCGATAATATCGGACTGCCAATATTATCGGCCGATAAATGCTTTAAAATGTAATATTGGAAATTATCGGTATCTGTTTCAAAAAGTAAAATTTATGACTTTTTAAACGTCGCTGTACGGAGTGGTACATGAACTTAGGGAGAAGTACAGAGAAGTTGCGTCTCCCAGTCATACTTGCCAACCCTCCCGATTTTCCCGGGAGACTCCCGAATTTCAGTGCCCCTCCCGAAAATCTCCCAGGTCAACCATTCTCCCGAATTTCTCCCGATTTCCACCCAGACAACAATATTGGGGGCGTGCCTTAAAGGCACTGCCTTTGCGTGCCGGCCAAATCACATATTATTTACGGCTTTTCTCACACACACAAGTGAATGCAAGGCATTCTTGGTCAACAGCCATACAGGTCACACTGAGGGTGGCCGTATAAACATCTTTAACATTGTTACAAATATGCGCCACACTGTGAACCCACACCAAACAAGAATGACAAACACATTTCGGGAGAACATCCGCACCGTAACACAACATAAATACAACAGAACAAATACCTAGAACCCCTTGCAGCACTAACTCTTCCGGAACGCTACAATATACACACCCCCCCCCCCCCACACCTCAACCTCCTCATGAATTTGGAACATGTGAGCATGTTCCAAATTCCAAGCTGCTGTTTTGCGGCATGTTAAATAAAATAATGCACTTTGTGACTTCAATAATAAATATGGCAGTGCCATGTTGGCATTTTTTTCCATAACGTTGGTTGATTTATTTTGGAAAACCTTGTTACATTGTTTAATGCATCCAACGGGGCATAACAACAAAATTAAGCATAATAATGTGTTAATTCCACGACTGTATACATCAGTATCGGTTGATAGTATCGGTTGATATCGGAATCGGTAATTAAGAGTTGGACAATATCGGAATATCGGATATTGGCAAAAAAGCCATTATCGGACATCTCTAGTGATAAGTGTAGGCTGCACCATTTGATGTGCTTCAACATAGGAGTATTATTATTGTGTGTGTAACAGGTAAGACATATTATCTGGCGTTTTGTTTCGAAAATGTAAAAGCAACTTTTGTTACCTTCTGGTACCTGCTGATCTGTATTTAGGATCTGCATAAATCCTGAGAAATTGTGCGCATCCGCCTTTGTAGTCCAAACCGACGCTGTAGTCGATAATCTTCTTCTTTTTCTCTATTTTCTTGTTATGGGACATTCATCCTCCGCTGTTGCCATTTCTAATATAAAGTATTGTAAAATTCTTACTTGTATCTGTCAGTAAACTCGCCATGAAAGCGCTAAAACATACCGGTGTAGTGAGTTTACATTATTCACCCAAAGAACTTTGGTTATTAGACAGTTCCGGTCGGACGGTTTTTCACGGGACACATTTCCGGTGTTGTTGTTTCCGGATGAGGAGACGCTGCTCCGTTATTGATTGAAGTAAAGTCTGAATGTCATTAAAACAGTTAGCTCCATCTTTTGACACTTCTTCCACTCCCGTACTTGCACGCTACACCGCTACAACAAAGATGACGCGGACGCCACGTAAATAAGACCGCCCACAAAACGGCGCATCCTGAAGCGACTGTCAGAAAGCGACTTGAAGATGGTCTGTAAAACATAATCTATGCAACATTTTGACTAAAGAACCACCATTCCATGTTATGTAGGCCAGTGGTCCCCAACCTTTTTGTAGCTGCGGACCGGTCAACGCTTGAAAATTTGTCCCACGGACCGGGGGGGAGGGGTGTATTTATTTTAATTTTATTTTTTTTTGTTCTAAAAAAATACAATCATGTGTGCTTACGGACTGTATCCCTGCAGACTGTATTGATGTATATTGATATATAATGTAGGAACCAGAATATTAATAACAGAAAGAAACAACCCTTTTGTGCGAATGAGTGTGAATGGGGGAGGGAAGTTTTTTGGGTTGGTGCACTAATTATAAGTGTATCTAATGTTTTTTATGTTGATTTAATAAATAAAAAAATAGAATAAAAAAAATATATATATATTTTTGTTTTATTTAATTTATTTTATTTTTATTTTTTATTTTTTATTTCTTGTGCGGTCCGGTACCAAACGATCCACGGTTGGGGACCACTGATGTAGACCACAAGGAAGTGTTTTACATTTAGAAAAAAATAATAATAATATGACTCCCTTATGCGCCCTGTAATTCGGTGAGCCTTATATACGTTTGTATGAAAAAAGATCAAAAATAGATCATTCATCGGCAGTGAGCCTTATAAGCTGGTGTGCCCTATGGTCAGGAAAATGCAGTATTAGATCAAATAAGTTGAAATTAAATAAAGGAGCCCCAATTTAGCTTAGGTTACTGACGACTTGCTTATACAGTTGATAAAGGTTTTGTGATGACTCCAGCTACACTCTGGAACAGATTATTCTTTTTTGATTGTTTCCTATGGGAAGCATTAATTGTGAATATAAACAAAGGGATTTTATTCAACCTTAAAGGCTCCACTGTAGTTACACATTGTGTTTCATTGAAACAAAACAAATGTGTAGGTCATGAGGTTCCTTTCCTGAGCCTGCAGAATTGGAGTCAGTTGTCTCGTATAACATTCCAACAAGCCATACGATTATAAGCAGCTTTCAGGCAGACTCACACAGAATACAATTAGTTCTTTTCACTCTGGCACACGACGTTGCAGAAGTTGGAAATAATTTGTACTTTTTTGGTTAAATTTAAGTTACCTTGGTAGGTTGTAAACAGCTATCAAATGTGACGTGCACATACATTGCAGACGACAAGTAAGTGTTTTATAATTACCAAAGAACAGGACATCTTTCGGTCGGTTTCCCCGAGTGATGATGAGGTAGAGCAGGAAGACCAACACCAACACAGCCATGCCAATCACCAGGATCACATATGGCCTGTAGGAACAGTGCATCATGTATACATATTTGCGGATACTGCATTAAACACCCATATATCCCTATGATTTTTTGCGTTGGACTAATTGTGATTCCCTCATGGAAGCTGTGTTATCCTGCCAGTGCTAGTAAATGATGCAGAGAGGGGGGAGAAGATGGCCATTATGCAAGAACAAAGAGAAATATAACTGTGGTGTGAGGAACATTTTTAATCACAGAGATATCTAAGTTGTGCAATATAAAACTGCATCTTCACGTCGCACTCTCACATACCCTGCATCACCTTGACCTTGTTCAATTACAAATCCCGTTTCCATATGAGTTGGGAAATTGTGTTAGATGTAAATATAAATGGAATACAATGATTTGCAAATCATTTCCAACCCATATTCAATTGAATGCACTACAAAGACAACATATTTGATGTTCAAACTCATAAGCTTTATTTTTTTTTTGCAAATAATAATTAACTTAGAATTGAATGGCTGCAACACGTGCCAAAGTAGTTGGGAAAGGGCATGTTCACCACTGTGTTACATCACCCTTTCTTTTAACAACACTCAATAAACGATTGGGAACTGAGGAAACTAATTGTTGAAGCTTTGAAAGTGGAATTCTTTCCCATTCTTGTTTTATGTAGAACTTCAGTCGTTCAACAGTCCGGGGTCTTCGCTGTCGTATTTTACGTTTCATAATGCGCCACACATTTTTGATGGGAGACAGGTCTGGACTGCAGGCGGGCTAGGAAAGTACCCGCACTTTTATTTTACGAAGCCACGCTGTTGTAACACGTGCTGAATGTGACTTGAAATTGTCTTGCTGAAATAAGCAGGGGCGTCTATGAAAAAGACGGCGCTTAGATGGCAGCATTAATGGTGTCCACATTTCAAATTGTTTTTGGAAACTGTGGACGTCGTGTCCTCCGGACCAAAGAGGAAAAGAACCATCCGGATTGTTATAGGCACAAAGTTGAAAAGCCAGCATCTGTGATGGTATGGGGGTGTATTAGTGCCCAAGGCATGGGTAACTTACACATCTGTGAAGGCGCCATTAATGCTGAAAAGTACATACAGGTTTTTGGAGCAACATATGTTGCCATCCAAGCAACGTTACCATGGACGCCCCTGCTTATTTCAGCAAGACAATGCCAAGCCACGTGTTACATCAACGCGGCTTCATAGTAAAAAAAGTGCGGGTACTACACTGGCCTGCCTGTAGTCCAGACCTGTCTCCTATTGAAAATGTGTAGCGCATTATGAAGCCTAAAATACCACAACGGAGACCCCCGGACTGTTGAACAACTTAAGTTGTACATCAAGCAAGAATGGGAAAGAATTCCACCTGAGAAGCTTAAAAAATGTGTCTCCTCAGTTCCCAAACGTTTACTGAGTGTTGTTAAAAGGAAAGGCCATGTAACACAGTGGTGAACGTGCCCTTTCCCAACTACTTTGGCACGTGTTGCAGCCATGAAATTCTAAGTTAATTATTATTAGCAAAAAAAAATAAAGTTTGAGTTTGAACATCAAATATCTTGTCTTTGTAGTGCATTCAATTGAATATGGGTTGAAAAGGATTTGCAAATCATTGTATTCCGTTTATATTTACATCTAACACAATTTCCCAACTCATATGGAAACGGGGTTTGTATGTTCCTTTTGTTGTAGCACACTTTGATTTATAAAGGCGAAATCAATCAACGGCAAGTAAGAGTGGGACGAAGCCAAGCGAGCTGAGGCCAAACACGCCGATGCTTTTGTACAATAGGAAAAGAAAAATGAGCTCAAGGTGTCTTCCCTGCATACAACAACATCACGACACCCATGTGAAAAGGAAGAAAAACAAATGCATGGGAAGATTTATGCACACAATGCTGCTTGTTTGCAGAGTGGGAAGAGCTCAGGGGTTACTTTATGTCAAGAGGCTTTCACTCTTCACTCTTGGCTGCAGTTGGTATTGATCGGCCATGTCCACAATCAAAAAAGAGCTTGTTTGAGTGTGTGTTTAACCACTGACTTTGTCTATATAAGCCTTGTTGCTCCTGCATGTTCATGCATTGGCAGTGTGGATATTTCAATCCACTGCCTGAGGTAGTAATATCTCGTGCATTTACAGTCACATACGTTCCATTAAAGGTAAATATGTGACACTAACTATCTATTGAGATCAACTCAAGGGAATATTGCTATTGGGTAATTATTATTATTGTGTAGTCGCAAAGTTGAACATGCTCACTTCACTGGTCTTTTGGGTTGGTTGCAGAGTAGATAGTGTCCTCTAGTGGAGGTAAAACAAAAGAGTACATTTTAAAGGCCCTACAACCGCAGTCATTGTGTGCTCCTCGAATCTTCAATGAGGTATAGTGGAACCTTCATGTAGAACACAATTCCATAGGAATTCATGCAGTCACGTGCGGTCAGGACAGTCCGGGTGTCATTTGCAGGCCTCTTGTGTAATTCGTAAATAAAAACAGAATACAATGATTTGCAAATCTTTGTCAACTTATATTCAATTGAATGGACTGCAAAGACAAGATATTTAATGTTCCAACTGAGGAACTTTTTTTTTTTTTTTTTTTTTGCAAATAATCATTAACTTGAAATTTAATGGCAGCCACACATTGCAAAAAAAGTTGGCACAGGGGCATTTTTACCACTGTGTTACATGGTCTTTTCTTTTAACAACCCTCAGTAAACGTTTGGGAACTGAGAAGCTTTTGAGGTGGAATTATTTCCCATTCTTGCTTGATGTACCACAACGGGGTATCCGTTGTGGTATTTTACGCTTCATAATGCGCAATAGGAGACAGGTCTGGACTACAGACAGGCCAGTCTAGTACCTGCACTCTTTTACTATGAGGCCACGCTGTTGTAACACGTGGCTTGGCATTGTCTTGCTGAAATAAGCAGCATATGGCAACGTATGTTGCTCCAAAACCTGTATGTACCTTTCAGCATGAATGGTGGCTTCACTGATGCATAAATTACCCATGCCTTTGGCTCTAATCCACCCCCATACCATCACAGATGCTGGCTTTTGAACTTTGCGCCTATAACAATCCGGATGGTTCTTTTCCTCTTTGTTCCGGAGGACACGACGTCCACAGTTTCCAAAAACAATTTGAAATGTGGACTCGTCAGACCACAGAACACTTTTACACTTTGCATCAGTCCATCTTAGATGAGTTTGGGCCCAGCGAAGCCGACTGCGTTTCTGGGTGTTGTTGATAAATGGCTTTGGCTTTGCATAGTAGAGTTTTAACTTGCACTTACTGACAGTGGTTTTCTGAAATGTTCCTGAGCCCATGATGCAGTACCGCCTCAGGGATCCAAGGTCACGCGTATTCTATGTTATGTGCAGTGATTTCTCCAGATTCTCTGAACCTTTTGATGATATTACAGACCTTAGATGGTGAAATCCCTAAATTCCTTGCAATAGCTGGTTGAGAAATGTTGTTCTTAAACTGTTGGACAATTTGCTCACGCATACATTTTAATCATAACCATGACATTTTAATTCTCTTAAACTAAAGTGAAACTGGTCTCCCTTTGAAGACGTCTGACAGAGACTGAAGGAGTCTGTTTGCAGAGTGTCACTGTCACCTAAGTGGCTTTTATAGGTATTGCTAGAATGTGTATCATAAGTGTACTGCACTGTATTTCATTGATATTCTACTTCAAAATAAAGTACTTGTGCAAATTATATGCTCCAATTAATTTATCTACAGTAGGTTGTGTTTTCTTCCTGATCGTGGCAGTGGCAAAACTGTGCCATGCACTTTATACTTACGAACAATTGTCTGCACAGTTGCTCTTGGGACCTTAAGCTGCTTTGAAATGGCTCCAAGGTTGTTCAAGTCAATGATTCGTTTTTTCAGATCTATGCTGAGTTCCTTTGACTTTCCCATTGTCGCGTTTGTAACCGAGTCTAATGACTGCATCACATGAGCCCTATTTAAATGGGCTCAGAGAAGTCAACAGCTGTCGTCAATCATAATCACTCACGTGAAGTTAAAAGGCCATGCCATGAAGCTAATTTGATTTTATTGTAACTTTTCTACATCACCAAAATCGATAATGTATGTTGCTGTATGTATACTTTAGTGACATTTTCAGTAGACCCATAATAAATTCATAAAAGAACCAAACTTCATGAATGTTTTTTGTGACCAACAAGTATGTGCTCCAATCAATCTATCACAAAAAAATAAGAGTTGTAGAAATCATTGTAAACTCAAGACAGCCATGACATGATGTTCTTTTGACCACGACTGTATCTACAAACCCCGTTTCCATATGAGTTGGGAAATTGTGTTAGATGAAAATATAAACGGAAAACAATGATTTGCAAATCCTTTTCAACCCATATTCAATTAAATGCACTACAAAGACAAGATATTTGATGTTCAAACTCATAAACTTTATTTTTTTTTTTGCAAATAATAATTAACTTAGAATTTCATGGCTGCATCACGTGCCAAAGTAGTTGGGAAAGGGCATGTTCACCACTGTGTTACATCACCTTTTCTTTTAACAACACTCAATAAACGATTGGAAACTGAGGAAACTAATTGTTGAAGCTTTGGAAAGTGGAATTATTTCCCATTCTTGTTTTATGTAGAGCTTCAGTCGTTCTACAGTCCGGGATCTCCGCTGTCGTATTTTACGCTTCATAATGCGCCACACATTTTCGATGGGAGACAGGTCTGGACTGCAGGCGGGCCAGGAAAGTACCTGCACTCTTTTTTTACGAAGCCACGCTGTTGTAACACGTGCTGAATGTGGTTTGGCATTGTCTTGCTGAAATAAGCAGGGGCGTCCATGAAAAAGACAGCGCTTTGATGGCAGCATATGTTGTTCCAAAACCTGTATGTACCTTTCAGCATTAATGGTGCCTTCACAGATGTGTAAGTTACCCATGCCTTGGGCACTAAAGCACCCCCATACCATCACAGATGCTGGCTTTTGAACTTTGCGTCGATAACAGTCTGGATGGTTCGCTTCCCCTTTGGTCCGGATGACACGAATATTTCCAAAAACAATTTGAAATGTGGACTTGTCAGACCACAGAACACTTTTCCACTTTGCATGAGTCCATCTTAGATGATCTCGGGCCCAGAGAAGCCGGCGGCGTTTCTGGATGTTGTTGATAAATGGCTTTCGCTTTGCATAGTAGAGTTTTAACTTGCACTTACAGAGAAGCTGTTTTTATACCCAATCATGGCACCCACCTGTTCCCAATTAGCCTGCACACCTGTGGGATGTTCCAAATAAGTGTTTGATGAGCATTCCTCAACTTTATCAGTCTTTATTGCCACCTTTCCCAACTTCTTTGTCACGTGTTGCTGGCATCAAATTCTAAAGTTAATGATTATTTGCAAAAAAAAAAATGTTTATCAGTTTGTAGCATATTCAATTGAATATGGGTTGAAAAGGATTTGCAAATCATTGTATTCCATTTATATTTACATCTAACACAATTTCCCAACTCATATGGAAACAGGGTTTGTATTATCTAAACGGCAGGGTCTCACTAGTTATCAGTTGTGTGGTTGAAAAAAGTAAATAACCGTTTTTGTTGTGGTTAAATCAGGACTCACGTAATGGCTATATTGCTAAGAATAAGCTTCAATACTTTGAGTAGCAGAGTCCAAAAAAAAACTGTGGCTGTAAGCAACCTCCTGGTGTACTTTGTATTAACGTCACAATCATAAGTGCATGGTCATCATCCAGCAGCGTTATCTATACGCTTTACAGTATTAGTTGGGCTATATTTTGCTGTTGGCGTGTAACTCGTGTGTGTTACACTTGCAGTATTGTTGTTTATTATCAACTCATCAGCTGTGTAAAGCTCAGCATTTACTGCTCTTACAAGATTGGTTCTGTGTCATACTTGCCAAACCTCCCGGATTTTCCGGGAGACTCCCGAAATTCAGCGGCTCTCCCGAAAACCTCCCGGGACAAATTTTCTCCCGAAAATCTCCCGAAATTCAGGCGGAGCTGGAGGCCACGCCCCCTCCAGCTCCATGCGGACCTGAGTGATGTGTTGACAGCCTGTTCACACGTCCGCTTTCCCACAATATAAACAGCTAATGATGGAGGGCGAGTTCTTGGTTTCTTATGTGGGTTTATTGTTAGGCAGTTTCATTAACGTCCTCCCAGCGTGGCAACAATACACAACAACAGCAGTCAAGTTTTCGTCTACTGTAAAGCAGTTTGTCTGCCTAAACAGCAATGTTGTGACACTTTTAAACAGGACAATACTGCTATCTACTGTACATGCATATGTGACCCACCCATAATGTGTCACATTTTTGTGTTGATTTATTTATTTTATTTTGTGGTTTGAATTCGTTTTTGGAGCTGTCATTACACATTTATCAGTATTCACATTGGTCAGTAGGGGGCAGTAGGGCGTTTCTTCCCAATTGAATGCTATCACCTGCAGACCGGAAGTGTCTTGTCATTCTGATGAGAGCGACCAGTTTGTGAACAATTGAAACGACCTGTGTGCTTTTTCCTCCTGTATAACAGGTTAGTTTTGGTGAATCAACTCACTGAATAATATCCATGTGATCTTTATAAGTTTAAGTACACATTCTGATGGTGGAGCCTAACTCTAAAGTGTTTGTGAGTTGTAGTTTGTATTTGTGAATGAATCCAGTGCACAGCTGCAGTAATCAATACAAAATGGCGACGTGAGTACGCAATGTTTATATAGGAACTTCTGATCCTAATTCAGACTCCCAAATTAGAGCTCCCGTTTTCTTATTGATTTTATAATGTATATTTGTATAATGTGTGTGTTCTGAAATAGTGACAGAGAATAGAACAAGGATGGACAATTCAACCCTTAACTCAACAATGAGTAGAGGAGTGTTATGTGTGTGTATATGTGTAAATAAATGAACACTGAAATTCAAGTATTTATTGTATTTATTTATATATATATATATATATATATATATATATATATATATATATATATATATATATAGCTAGAATTCACTGAAAGTCAAGTATTTCTTATATATATATCTTAACCACGCCCCCACAAATGCGTGAGCAAATTGTTGAACAGCTTAAGAACAACATTTCTCAACGAACTATTGCAAGGAATTGAGGGATTTCACCATCTACGGTCCGTAATATCATCAAAAGGTTCAGAGAATCTGGAGAAATCACTGCTCGAAAGTGATATTACGGACCTTCAATCCCTCAAGCATCAAAAACCAACATCAGTGTGTAAAGGATATCACCACATGGGCTCAGGAACACTTCAGAAACCCACTGTCAGTAACTACAGTTGTTCGCTACATCTGTAAGTGCAAGTTGAAACTCTACTATGCAAAGCCAAAGCCATTTATCAACAACACCCAGAAACGCTGCCGGCTTTGCTGGGCCCGAGCTCATCTAAGATGGACTGATGCAAAGTGGAAAGTGTTCTGTGGTCTGACGAGTCCACATTTCAAATTGTTTTGGGAAACTGTCGACGTCATGTCCTCCGGACCAAAGAGGAAAAGAACCATCCGGACTGTTAAAGGCGCAAAGTTCAAAAGCCACCATTTGTGATGGTATGGGGGTGTATTAGTGCCCAAGACATGGGTAACTTACACATCTGTGAAGGCACCATTAATGCTGAACGGTACATACAGGTTTTGGAGCAACATATGTTGCCATTCAAGCAACGTAATCATGGACGCCCCTGCTTATTTCAGCAAGACAATGCCAAGCCATGGGTTTACAACAGCGTGGCTTCGTAGTAAAGCCTGTAGTCCAGACCTGTCTCCCATTGAAAATGTTTGGCGCAATATGAAGCCTAAAATACCACAAAGGAGACTGTTGAACAACTTAAGTTGTACATCAAGCAAGAATGGGAAAGAATTCCACCTGAAAATTTTCAAAAAATTGGTCTCTTCAGTTCCCAAACATTTACTGAGTGTTGTTAAAAGGAAAGGCCATGTAACACAGTGGTAAAAATGCCCCTGTGCCAACTTTTTTGCAATGTGTTGCTGCCTTTAAATTCCAAGTTAATGATTATTTGCCAAAAAAAATATGTTTCTCAGTTCGAACATTAAATATCTTGTCTTTGCAGTCTATTCATTTGAATATAAGTTGAAAAGGAATTGCAAATCATTGTATTCTGGTTTTATTTACGGATTACACAACGTGCCAACTTCACTGGTTTTGGGTTTTGTAAATGTGGTCGACAGAAGTACATTTTTCAGTTTTATTTTCCTGTCTGCTAAAAAGCATTTATAAAGTAAAAAAAAATGTTTATTATAAGTATTCACATTTCTAAATATAACAACCTCTTGACAATTATATCCTGATTCTAATTAATACCCCACCGTTTAGGTAAGCAGACCTATGTCCATTTATTGTTCTTTTTTTTTTGCTATCATTGGTAAACTTCTATGTTAGCGTCAGAAAAATAAGATAAGTTTTGTGATGATAACTTGTGGAGTTTCATAACATCTTGACTAATATCACGTTTACTTACTATTTGTTTACTTTTGAGGAATGTTTCCCACTTCTTGGGGGCTTTCAATTTTGGGTGTTTCCTCTGGAAATGTAACTTAACGATTGCTCCGTAAACAACCTTAGCAGTGTATCTAATAATAACGCCACAGACTGACTAGAAAATCAATGGAGGTCACGACTTACTGTTGGAGTGCAGGAACTGTGTTCATGGCATAGAGAATGCCCAGGGCAGAAAAAGAAAAGAAAAAGACAAAAGTCTCCATCGCTTCGGTTCTGACCCTCAGAAGTAGAACCCTGGGGAAAACACGAGTAAAACGTTGAGAAAACAACAAATAAGAGACTATTGATTCAACAACAACCATGCATAACTAGAAGCGATATTATGGAAAATGGAGTAAAAGAAAGCAGGGGCAGGCTCATACCGTGTGGCTGTTCTTGGGGAGGATTAATGAAAGCTCAGCATGCCTGAAGCAGGGAAAATAGTGGCACAAAGACAAAGAGGCTTTGGGGGTGAAAACTTACGCAATTTTCATCCGCTCATACATTTGCATAAGTCGTATGTGCGAATAGACCTGCTGTGTTTCTAAGGGAAAGTGGGACTCACTCTCAAGAAGTGCCTCAAAAGTCAAAACTTGCCCAACTGGAGCCCATCTAGAGCAGAAATGTACAAATTCCCCCCCCCCCCCCCCCCCCCTGAGGGCCACACACGGAACTATCAAAGGGTGTGGAGCCATTTCGATATCTTTCAAAACCGATACAATACTTGCATGTCAGCTTTTTTATCAACGTCAACTTTAAACAATGTTCATGTTACATTACACTTGTTTGCTCTTTCATTCCATATTTATGCTTTTTTTTTTTAAGCGATATTACAAAACCCAAAACCAGTGAAGTTGGCACGTTGTGTAAATCGTAAATAAAAACAAAATACAATGATTTGCAAATCCTTTTCAACTTAAATTCAATTGAATAGACTGCAAAGACCAGATACTTAATGTAAACATTGCAAAAAAGTTGGCACAGGGGCATGTTCACCACTGTGTTACATGGCCTTTCCTTTTAACAACACTCAGTAAACGTTTAGAAAATGAGGAGACCAATTTTTGAAGCTTTTCAGGTGGATTTATTTCCCATTCTTGCTTGATGTACAGCTTAAGTTGTTCAACGGTCCGGGGGTCTCCGTTGTGGTATTTTAGGCTTCATAATGCACCACACATTTTCAAAATGGAGACAGGTCTGGACTACAGGCAGGCCAGTCTAGTACCCGCACTCTTTTACTATGAAGCTGCGCTGTTGTAACCCGTGGCTTGGCATTGTCTTGCTGAAATAAGCAGGGGCGCCCATGATAACGTTGATTGGATGGCAACATATGTTGCTCCAAAACCTTTATGTACCTTTCTGTCAGGCTTGTCCCTGACAGTTTGGTTAAGTTTTAGTTTTTCCTCTGTTTGTTTTATTTCCTGTCAGCACTCTTATTTTGGTTCAGTTTCCTGTTGTTCTCTCTAAGTGCTGTCCCCTCAGCTGTGGCTGATTGGCACCTGGCCACACCTGGTGTCAATCAGCCAGCTGCTATTTATACCTGCCCTGCCCTCCAGTCACAGCTGGATTATTGTCGTCCCTACCTGTCGTGTCGATGTCAGTGTAGCTGTATGCGGTAGCGGTAAGCTATATTCTGCAGCTGTTTGTAGCTTATTATCTTTTTGTTCATAGTCCCTGTTTGCTGGCTCCCTGTTCCCTGTTTTCAGTTTGTCTTCCTAGTTCCTGGTTTGTGTCTTTTCTTTATTTTTACTTTTGGACATTAAATCATGTTTTCCCGCACAATGCCTACCGCCTTCTTTGCATCTTGGGGTTCGTCACCAACACATTGTGACACTTTCAGCATTATTATTGCCTTCACAGATGTGTAAATTACACATGCCTTGGGCACTAATACACCCCCATACCATCACAGATGCTGGCTTTTGAACTTTGCCCCTATAACAATCCGGATGGTTCTTTTCCTCTTTGGTCCGGAGGACACGACGTCCGCAGTTTCCAAAAACAATTTGAAATGTGGACTCGTCAGACCACAGAACACTTTTACAATTTGCATCAGTCCATCTTAGAGCGCGGGCCCAGCGATGCCGGCGGCGTTTCTGGGTGTTGTTGATAAATGGCTTTGGCTTTGCATAGTAGAGTTTGAACTTGCACTTACAGATGATGCGACCAACTGTAGTTACTGACAGTGGTTTTCTGAAGTGTTCCTAAGCCCATGTGGTGATATCCTTTACACACTGATGTCGCTTTTTGATGCAGTACCGCCTGAGGGATCGAAGGTCCGCAATGTCGTCGCTTACGTGCAGTGATTTCTCCAGATTCTCTGAACCTTTTGATATTACGGACCGTAGATGGTGAAATCCCTAAATTCCTTGCAATAGCTCGTTGAGAAATGTTGTTCTTAAACTGTATTACAATTTGCTCACGCATCTGTTGACAAAGTGGTGACCCTCGCTCCATCCTTGTTCGTGAATGACTGAGCATTTCATGGAAGCTGCTTTTATACCCAATCATGGCACCCACCTGTTCCCAATTAGCCTGTTCACCTGTGGGATGTTCCAAATAAGTGTTTGATGAACATGCTCAGTCTTTTTGCCACTTGTGCCAGCTTTTTTGAAAACATGTTGCAGGCCTTCAAATTCCAAATGAGCTAATATTTGCAGAAAATAACAGTTTTCCAGGTCGAACCTTAAGTATCTTGTCTTTGCAGTCTATTCAATTGAATATAGGTTGAAAATTATTTGCAATTTATTATATTCTGTTTTTATTTACGATTTACACAACGTATCAACTTCACTGGTTTTGGGTTTTGTACATCAGAAAAGTGCAATAAATACTAATATCATAGCTGTGGATCAAATCTATTTTTTTATAGTTACTGTTGTAGAGCAGTGATTCTCAAACTCTGTTACGCGGGCTCCATCTAGTCGTACACCAGTGTTACTGGTCAAAAATATCAAATATACCTGTTAAATAAAACCTCTGCCTTGTTTTTAATGAATATTTGGGCCTACTACGTTACTGTATTTTAATGTTGGTTATTATGGTGGTGCTTGGAGAGCCAAGTGTTTTCTGAGGTGGTCTTTGGTAGGGAAAAAAAAGCTTGGGTCAGAGAGTCAGACACAGACCAGTAAATGAAGAGACGTGTTAATTATTTTAACCACTAGATGGCAGCAAACGTCATAACAAACAGTGGATTAGTTGGATGTGAAAGGTGCTGCACTCGAGGTGACCTTCACATGGACATGTATTGACTTTTGGAATAACATTAAAAATATTAAAAACCTCATTTAAGATCCGGGAACAGTTAAATGTGTTATTGTGCAGAATCAACTCTGATACCATGCGTTTGAACTTGCTAATCATTTTAATCCACAAACAAATGGCATGTCTGCAAACACGGGTAATGTGTTGTTGTGGGTGTGCTTCCCACAAGCCTCCTTTCTTGGGGAAAAGGGGAGGGGGGCTACCAGTAAAGATGTGTGTTTGTGTTTGTGTGTGTGTGTATGCGTGTGTGTGTCATTGCTGGAAACAACTGGAGCTCTTCCAGCACGGTTCAATAATAGGAGATGGACCAATGGATGCCAAAACAGGACCTGCAGGAAAAGCAGATCTTG